>NW_028153119.1:45000-48936 GCF_951799395.1 Argentina silus
ACAATCGCCATTCAAATGAGTGGACCTGACCTTTTAGATGTATTTTCTCTACTACAATGTTATGGGCGCATGCATATGTGTAATCACATTACATACTACTAACCCAGAGCTAGTCGTATCTCTAAATTGTTCCTTTAAGAGGATTGGTGGGGTTAAAAGTTTAGCTGGCTATTGTTGAACATACTGTAGGCTCACGGTCAGTACTTTCACATGTTTCCTGTTTTTTTCTTCATCTCCTTCCACAGAAGTCCATTTGATTTGCGCATGCAGGCCCTGCAAATGACATTTGAAATCATTACTTGAGTACACATTTGTTTTTCTCTTTCCCTCTCCCTCTCTTCCACGTAAGTGCCAAAGAAACAGCTAGAGGCCCCTGTGTTTACCGAGGTACATTGATTAAATTCAACTGAGGTCTGGCCTACTGTAATAGGACTCAATACTAAAAGCCCATGGCTATTGAACCAAATTCAGTGACTCATTCTGAGCTGTTGCGGCATGGTAATAATAGCCGTGGGTAATGTGGATGCGAGTGGAAATGTTAAAGTGAGGTGAACCAGGTTAAATCCATAGTTCTATTCAATCTGAAGAGATGGGGACGGCACTGGAGTTTAGCGAGAGTACCGTGCACGCCAGAGGCCATATCTGTGTTTTTACTGATATGGCCACAGAGTGTGATGCATAGGTTCCTGTATGCAGACTTTGTGTTCAAAGCAATATGCTAACTGTGTGTGTGTGTGTGTGTGTGTGTGTGTGTGTGTGTGTGTTTGTGTGTTTGTGTGTGCATGTGTGTGTGAGACGGAGGGAGAGAGAGAGAGAGAGAGATTGAGTGTGGATGTGATAGAGAGAAAGGGAGTGTGTGTATGTTTGTGTGTGTGTGTGTGTGTGTGTGTGTGTGTGTGTGTGTGTGTGTGTGTGTGTGTGCCACACAAAAGCAAGTGTGTCTCAGCATCACTCAACCTACAATACCTGGTTTGCAGCCTTCTCTGGTCGTGGCCAGCCGCTTGGCATCATGATTTGCCGCTTGGCATCGGTTCAAGCGTGCAAATGCCAGTCTCTGGACCCAGGACGGCCCCTCAGCTCCGGTTCCTGGCCGTTGCCCTCAATCCCACATCTCCCTAATGACAGGTTGGCAGCAGTTCCATGGCAACATGGACACTGAGCCACTCACAGACCAACACTAACTCACTATATCCAGGCACCTGTTGATTGGTCCTCTCCAATGCGATGACAGATTATCACAGCGTTTCATAAGGATTCATATTAAATAATGAATAATGATAATGACTAGATTTGCTATACCCCCCTGGTGCAACAGCCATCCAGGTTTTCTTCTTTATTCGAGGATTTATTTGACAGTGACCGGAGAAGAAAAACTAATTATGTCTGTGATCCACATTCATCCCTAAAGGCAGCTTCAGGTTACTTTGTAGCACAACACATTTCTAAAGATTGAGTGACAGGATCTAAGACTGTTAAACGAGAAGTTTGACACAGGACACACTGTATCACACATGGCTACACACACAAACAAACATCAACACACACACACACACACTTGCAGAAAACAGTAGATTCCAACCACCAACCATGGCACCTCCTTGATAGTTGTGATATTGTCATCTGTTTTTCCTGAGGATTTTTGTACCAGAACCTATCGAGTGTGGTTTCTCTTTGGGCACACAGGGTGCAGCATTAAATCCAGGAAAAAAAAAAAAGAAAGAAAAAAGAGAGAGAGAAACAGATCGAGAGGTGGAAAACAAAGCCCCCCAGACATCATGCTTCGAGCGTTTTAACAATCTACAGAGAGCACTGTGTTTTTCTCCTTGTTCTTTCTCATGCGCTGAACCAAAGGTGCTCAAACAAAGAGCTCTTTCAAAAGCCGAGGGCATCTGGGCTTCCTCTCACTAGGGGGAAGAGAAAGTGAAGATGAAGGAGAGCAGAGGAAGGTGTTGCTGATGGCCGAAAGACTATGCTGTCACGTACTGCAGTAGGCAAATCCAAAAGATGAACAGTGTGTGTGTGTGTGTGTGTGTGTGTGTGTGTGTGTGTGTGTGTGTGTTCACAGTTCACAGTAATATCTGCATTGTGGTAGCAAACTATTTCTAGACTCCCAGGTCTGGAGTGTAGTGTAATGTTATTTGTGTCTTTGCACTGCCTCATGTAACACAACATGTGATACTTCAGGCATTGTGTAGAGTAAAGCAAAACGTATTATTTTGGACATTATGGTTGAGACAGCAAGTATCATGATGAGATTGAAGTGAAAGTCCAAACAGAGAGTAGTTATTAAACCCAGAAGTTCCTGTCACCTGTCCATGACATTTAATTGAATCAACACCAAAACAGAGTCAAGTTGGCTGACTTAACTTGTCTCAAGTGCCACCAGAGTGTATTCCTACCCTACCTTCCATACAATGTACAGTTAAAAAAAAACAACCAAAAAACCCACATAACATAACCTTTTCTCTACAGAGTTAGCATTAGCACTAGATGTACTGGTAGACCATAGCTAATACACCTCTACTTCTCTGATGCTACATGTATGCGGCGTACTACGGGGGTAGTCAAGCTATTTAAAATCACCCGGCAGACCTTCGACCTCTTGGCATTCTGTTCCACAGTCCTCCATTCGCAGGCTATTAGGATTCCGTGCCTGTTGATGGAGGGGATTGGCTAAGGGTATAAGGGACCTGGTGAACTCATTTTACAGGTTAATTAGAACAAAGGATCCCGGCTTTCACGAGAGAGGCTGTTGATTATTGAAATTTTGTGGCTCCCCAGACTGCCTCCAGGCCTCCAATACGAACACAAACTGTATGTTCTCTTCCCCAGTTGGCTAAATGCCACTTGTCAATCATCAGATCATGTCGCTAGCTACATTAGCGCCCCTGTGACAGAAAGGTAATCTGTTTTTAATCATCTTCCTCGCACACCGTAAAAAAAAAAGAAAATAGGATGTTAATGATGCGTCTTGGCTCGGATGAATGGCATATTCCCATACAATACAACAGCCTACACTGAAATCATAATGACTCCATAATGGGTCGTGGTGGTTTGAGAACCTTTGTGACCACAGGGCCACATGTTTATAATACCAATATCAAATGTTTCTGGAGTGATAGATTGAGCCCGCTGCTTCTCAGTGGGATATCCAGCTTTGAGGTGCTACAGTACAACTAGGCTCAGATGCTGCCAGAATCACTAAGTATGAGGTGGTCCTCTGTGGCTCAGTTGGTAGAGCACGGCGCTAACAACGCTTAGGTTGTGGGTTTGATTCCTGCTGGGACCATATACTGTATGTTGCAATGTAAGTCGCTTTGGATGAAAGCGTCAGCCAAATGGCATGTGTTATTATATTATGGTCTGGTGGAGGTAGGCTAATGTCCAGTGGAAGAAAACGAGTAGACGCTGTGTTGCACAGTGAAAGACTCTCTAAAATGGGTGGAAAAGTGCATCCGTATTTACAGGTTGGATGTGAAAGCAGTGTTGTTGTTTTTTTGTTTCTTGATACTGTATGTTAAACTTCATAGTTCTTCACATCATCAAAAGCAAAAGTGATATTTTCACAAATAAGCTTGATATTCAAACAACACTCCTTTTTCACAGTGAGCAGTTGTGTATTGTACATCAATGCAACCAAGATGTATTTGCATGCTATGATATTTTCTCACCTGTCATATTGCATTATAAGATGGTCACACGTTGGAGAGACTACTACAACAGTGTTTTTAATTATTATAAAAGTGTACCCAGAGAGGCTTGGAGAAACTGTAGTGTCCTATTGTCATATTTGAAGAAACCTTGTGGTGCTCCTATTGAAAAGCAATGAAGAGAAATAGTCTGCTAGTCGTGCTGTTATGCAATTATTATGGTCTTGCCATACCAGGAATTAATCAATAAGTGGAGGGTCTCAGTTAATACCATATCTGAGGGAGG
>NW_028153118.1:0-1000 GCF_951799395.1 Argentina silus
TGTGTGTGCGTGTGTGTGTGTGTGCGGCTGCAGCTGTGACAGGCAGTCAGTGGAGGAGAGGATAATTGGTGTTGAAAGACCAGACATGCTGTGTGTGATTTCATTATTCATTTGGGTGGCAGATGCCCTCTCCAGTGCGAAACATCACCTACAGATGCTACACTACCACCAGGCTAATGTTATGCTATCACCAGGCTAATGCTAAGCTACGACCAGGCTAATGCTAAGCTACGACCAGGCTAATGCTAAACTACGACCAGGCCAATGCTAAGCTACCACCAGGCTGTGCCCGCTTGGCGGCATGTTTGTCAGGGTATATAGAATACTATGCTCCTCTAGGTGAACTATACCAGGGGAGGCTAGTGGAGGTAGAAATCGGAGGACGGGCTCCTTGTAATGCATGGAACGGATTGAGGAATGGTATCAACCTCCACCAGCCTCCCCTGCTGTGGAAAGAGACTGGATGGTAGATAACTACACGTTTCAAAAGGTATCAAAGGTTCTGAAATGTGGATTTAAATGTTTTCTTCTGTTAGCGTTAGTGCTAACTCTGTGCTACTCTACTGTCCTCACACTTTGGTCCGCTGACACACAATCAAGCCCAGATAATTAGAGAAACGCCATCTTCGGGGTACAGAGAGTTGTGATCTCTGGTATGTTTTTAGAGAGGCAGTATTTCTGACGCCACCCATCATCTACTGCAACCTGAAAGCCTCTGTGGCAGACCGTCACCCTGCTAGCATGCGTGGATTTCAGAGACAAACACTAAAAGTTCTATTTCCTGACTCAGCCAGTCGGGAGGCTGTCTGTGTCTCCTACTGTAGTTGATGGTACAGCAACATGCATAATGCAGAACTGGGGGGAGAATGAAGGGTTCAAAGCAGATCGGTGCTCACACATAAACCACCACGACCTTCATTAGCGCTGCATTTCAACTGACTTTCTGAATATTCGTTTGATCCATCAGAAATGCTGGTCACCGACCTCTCTGGGGACAGGT
>NW_028153117.1:0-1000 GCF_951799395.1 Argentina silus
GGGGGCAGAGAGACCTACCAGACTGGCCCCACTCTAAACAGCCTCATTTGGTAAACGTGGAAACAGAGACTTGTGTGTCTGTCTGTGTGTGTGTGTGTGTGTGTGTGTGTGTGTGTGTGTGTATGCACGCGTGCGCGTTAAGTAAACAGCCATTGAGATTCCAGTGTAGCTACTTGTCAGGCGGCAGGCAGGAAGGAACAGTGAGTCAGACCGGGCCGTCTAATTAAGGTTGTTGACGAGAGAGAGTGATGATGCTCCTGTAGCAGGTCTCTGACCAGCTGGTAGCAGTGTTATAGAGGCCTGTGCTGTGTTATAGAGGCCTGTGCTGTGTTATAGAGGCCTATGCTGTGTTTTCGAGGCCTGTGCTGCGTTATAGAGGCCTGTGCTGCGTTATAGAGGCCTATGCTGCGTTATAGAGGCCTGTGCTGTGTTATAGAGGCCTATGCTGTGTTATAGAAGCCTGTGCTGCGTTATAGATGTGTTGTAGAGGCCTATGCTGTGTTATAGAGGCCTGTGCTGTGTTATAGAGGCCTGTGCTGTGTTATAGATGTGTTAAGAGCTACACAGCTAACTAGCAAGAACACGTTAGTTAGCCTCTCCACCCTCTAGTAGTAAAGAACACTGCTAACTAACTAACTAGCCTCTCCGCCTGAGGCCTCTCCACCTGGGGCCTCTCCACCTGAGGCCTCTCCACCCTGGTAGTGGTGATGTCATGTGGACACGGTGTCTGCTGGGTAAATACCTGGGCAGAGAGGAGCCCCTGAGGCGTCTGAGGAAGGGAACACCTGTTTGCCTTGTGGGAGGTGTCCCCTCCTAGACAAACACCACCTGACAGGATGGATGGAGGAGGGAGGGAGGGAGGGAGGAAGTGAGGGAGGGAGGGAGAGATACTCCCACAGGGAACTCTCTCTTCATATCTCTGGCTTTTTGTTTGTTTAGTTCATGTTTATTTCACCAAGAAATGTCGAGGTTATATGTGTATATATACACTTATTTAACA
>NW_028153116.1:0-5000 GCF_951799395.1 Argentina silus
ATGCGCCTCTGGAGGTGAAAACACATGGAGGCAGACAACACACACACCCAGGGACATGAGAGACTGTCATAGGCAGGCACTTGACTGTCTGTCTGTGTGTAGGCCTTAAGCCTATGCGCCTCTGGAGGTGAAAACACATGGAGGCAGACAACACACACACCCAGGGACATGAGAGACTGTCATAGGCAGGCACTTGACTGTCTGTCTGTGTGTAGGCCTTAAGCCTATGCGCCTCTGGAGGTGAAAACACATGGAGGCAGACAACACACACACCCAGGGACATGAGAGACTGTCATAGGCAGGCACTTGACTGTCTGTCTGTGTGTAGGCCTTAAGCCTATGCGCCTCTGGAGGTGAAAACACATGGAGGCAGACAACACACACACCCAGGGACATGAGAGACTGTCATAGGCAGGCACTTGACTGTCTGTCTGTGTGTAGGCCTTAAGCCTATGCGCCTCTGGAGGTGAAAACACATGGAGGCAGACAACACACACACCCAGGGACATGAGAGACTGTCATAGGCAGGCACTTGACTGTCTGTCTGTGTGTAGGCCTTAAGCCTATGCGCCTCTGGAGGTGAAAACACATGGAGGCAGACAACACACACACCCAGGGACATGAGAGACTGTCATAGGCAGGCACTTGACTGTCTGTCTGTGTGTAGGCCTTAAGCCTATGCGCCTCTGGAGGTGAAAACACATGGAGGCAGACAACACACACACCCAGGGACATGAGAGACTGTCATAGGCAGGCACTTGACTGTCTGTCTGTGTGTAGGCCTTAAGCCTATGCGCCTCTGGAGGTGAAAACACATGGAGGCAGACAACACACACACCCAGGGACATGAGAGACTGTCATAGGCAGGCACTTGACTGTCTGTCTGTGTGTAGGCCTTAAGCCTATGCGCCTCTGGAGGTGAAAACACATGGAGGCAGACAACACACACACCCAGGGACATGAGAGACTGTCATAGGCAGGCACTTGACTGTCTGTCTGTGTGTAGGCCTTAAGCCTATGCGCCTCTGGAGGTGAAAACACATGGAGGCAGACAACACACACACCCAGGGACATGAGAGACTGTCATAGGCAGGCACTTGACTGTCTGTCTGTGTGTAGGCCTTAAGCCTATGCGCCTCTGGAGGTGAAAACACATGGAGGCAGACAACACACACACCCAGGGACATGAGAGACTGTCATAGGCAGGCACTTGACTGTCTGTCTGTGTGTAGGCCTTAAGCCTATGCGCCTCTGGAGGTGAAAACACATGGAGGCAGACAACACACACACCCAGGGACATGAGAGACTGTCATAGGCAGGCACTTGACTGTCTGTCTGTGTGTAGGCCTTAAGCCTATGCGCCTCTGGAGGTGAAAACACATGGAGGCAGACAACACACACACCCAGGGACATGAGACTGTCATAGGCAGGCACTTGACTGTCTGTCTGTGTGTAGGCCTTAAGCCTATGCGCCTCTGGAGGTGAAAACACATGGAGGCAGACAACACACACACCCAGGGACATGAGAGACTGTCATAGGCAGGCACTTGACTGTCTGTCTGTGTGTAGGCCTTAAGCCTATGCGCCTCTGGAGGTGAAAACACATGGAGGCAGACAACACACACACCCAGGGACATGAGAGACTGTCATAGGCAGGCACTTGACTGTCTGTCTGTGTGTAGGCCTTAAGCCTATGGCCTCTGGAGGTGAAAACACATGGAGGCAGACAACACACACACCCAGGGACATGAGAGACTGTCATAGGCAGGCACTTGACTGTCTGTCTGTGTGTAGGCCTTAAGCCTATGCGCCTCTGGAGGTGAAAACACATGGAGGCAGACAACACACACACCCAGGGACATGAGAGACTGTCATAGGCAGGCACTTGACTGTCTGTCTGTGTGTAGGCCTTAAGCCTATGCGCCTCTGGAGGTGAAAACACATGGAGGCAGACAACACACACACCCAGGGACATGAGAGACTGTCATAGGCAGGCACTTGACTGTCTGTCTGTGTGTAGGCCTTAAGCCTATGCGCCTCTGGAGGTGAAAAACACATGGAGGCAGACAACACACACACCCAGGGACATGAGAGACTGTCATAGGCAGGCACTTGACTGTCTGTCTGTGTGTAGGCCTTAAGCCTATGCGCCTCTGGAGGTGAAAACACATGGAGGCAGACAACACACACACCCAGGGACATGAGAGACTGTCATAGGCAGGCACTTGACTGTCTGTCTGTGTGTAGGCCTTAAGCCTATGCGCCTCTGGAGGTGAAAACACATGGAGGCAGACAACACACACACCCAGGGACATGAGAGACTGTCATAGGCAGGCACTTGACTGTCTGTCTGTGTGTAGGCCTTAAGCCTATGCGCCTCTGGAGGTGAAAACACATGGAGGCAGACAACACACACACCCAGGGACATGAGAGACTGTCATAGGCAGGCACTTGACTGTCTGTCTGTGTGTAGGCCTTAAGCCTATGCGCCTCTGGAGGTGAAAACACATGGAGGCAGACAACACACACACCCAGGGACATGAGAGACTGTCATAGGCAGGCACTTGACTGTCTGTCTGTGTGTAGGCCTTAAGCCTATGCGCCTCTGGAGGTGAAAACACATGGAGGCAGACAACACACACACCCAGGGACATGAGAGACTGTCATAGGCAGGCACTTGACTGTCTGTCTGTGTGTAGGCCTTAAGCCTATGCGCCTCTGGAGGTGAAAACACATGGAGGCAGACAACACACACACCCAGGGACATGAGAGACTGTCATAGGCAGGCACTTGACTGTCTGTCTGTGTGTAGGCCTTAAGCCTATGCGCCTCTGGAGGTGAAAACACATGGAGGCAGACAACACACACACCCAGGGACATGAGAGACTGTCATAGGCAGGCACTTGACTGTCTGTCTGTGTGTAGGCCTTAAGCCTATGCGCCTCTGGAGGTGAAAACACATGGAGGCAGACAACACACACACCCAGGGACATGAGAGACTGTCATAGGCAGGCACTTGACTGTCTGTCTGTGTGTAGGCCTTAAGCCTATGCGCCTCTGGAGGTGAAAACACATGGAGGCAGACAACACACACACCCAGGGACATGAGAGACTGTCATAGGCAGGCACTTGACTGTCTGTCTGTGTGTAGGCCTTAAGCCTATGCGCCTCTGGAGGTGAAAACACATGGAGGCAGACAACACACACACCCAGGGACATGAGAGACTGTCATAGGCAGGCACTTGACTGTCTGTCTGTGTGTAGGCCTTAAGCCTATGCGCCTCTGGAGGTGAAAACACATGGAGGCAGACAACACACACACCCAGGGACATGAGAGACTGTCATAGGCAGGCACTTGACTGTCTGTCTGTGTGTAGGCCTTAAGCCTATGCGCCTCTGGAGGTGAAAACACATGGAGGCAGACAACACACACACCCAGGGACATGAGAGACTGTCATAGGCAGGCACTTGACTGTCTGTCTGTGTGTAGGCCTTAAGCCTATGCGCCTCTGGAGGTGAAAACACATGGAGGCAGACAACACACACACCCAGGGACATGAGAGACTGTCATAGGCAGGCACTTGACTGTCTGTCTGTGTGTAGGCCTTAAGCCTATGCGCCTCTGGAGGTGAAAACACATGGAGGCAGACAACACACACACCCAGGGACATGAGAGACTGTCATAGGCAGGCACTTGACTGTCTGTCTGTGTGTAGGCCTTAAGCCTATGCGCCTCTGGAGGTGAAAACACATGGAGGCAGACAACACACACACCCAGGGACATGAGAGACTGTCATAGGCAGGCACTTGACTGTCTGTCTGTGTGTAGGCCTTAAGCCTATGCGCCTCTGGAGGTGAAAACACATGGAGGCAGACAACACACACACCCAGGGACATGAGAGACTGTCATAGGCAGGCACTTGACTGTCTGTCTGTGTGTAGGCCTTAAGCCTATGCGCCTCTGGAGGTGAAAACACATGGAGGCAGACAACACACACACCCAGGGACATGAGAGACTGTCATAGGCAGGCACTTGACTGTCTGTCTGTGTGTAGGCCTTAAGCCTATGCGCCTCTGGAGGTGAAAACACATGGAGGCAGACAACACACACACCCAGGGACATGAGAGACTGTCATAGGCAGGCACTTGACTGTCTGTCTGTGTGTAGGCCTTAAGCCTATGCGCCTCTGGAGGTGAAAACACATGGAGGCAGACAACACACACACCCAGGGACATGAGAGACTGTCATAGGCAGGCACTTGACTGTCTGTCTGTGTGTAGGCCTTAAGCCTATGCGCCTCTGGAGGTGAAAACACATGGAGGCAGACAACACACACACCCAGGGACATGAGAGACTGTCATAGGCAGGCACTTGACTGTCTGTCTGTGTGTAGGCCTTAAGCCTATGCGCCTCTGGAGGTGAAAACACATGGAGGCAGACAACACACACACCCAGGGACATGAGAGACTGTCATAGGCAGGCACTTGACTGTCTGTCTGTGTGTAGGCCTTAAGCCTATGCGCCTCTGGAGGTGAAAACACATGGAGGCAGACAACACACACACCCAGGGACATGAGAGACTGTCATAGGCAGGCACTTGACTGTCTGTCTGTGTGTAGGCCTTAAGCCTATGCGCCTCTGGAGGTGAAAACACATGGAGGCAGACAACACACACACCCAGGGACATGAGAGACTGTCATAGGCAGGCACTTGACTGTCTGTCTGTGTGTAGGCCTTAAGCCTATGCGCCTCTGGAGGTGAAAACACATGGAGGCAGACAACACACACACCCAGGGACATGAGAGACTGTCATAGGCAGGCACTTGACTGTCTGTCTGTGTGTAGGCCTTAAGCCTATGCGCCTCTGGAGGTGAAAACACATGGAGGCAGACAACACACACACCCAGGGACATGAGAGACTGTCATAGGCAGGCACTTGACTGTCTGTCTGTGTGTAGGCCTTAAGCCTATGCGCCTCTGGAGGTGAAAACACATGGAG
>NW_028153115.1:0-61777 GCF_951799395.1 Argentina silus
TGATACGCAGAAGGCAGGGAGTTATCTGGGGGGGACAAAACACCAAAACTGCAATTGACATTGCTTTACCACTCCACGGCTCATAGTTCATAGTTGTCAGTCTAGAATCGAGCTCAAGAGAAGGCTGAGTGAGTCACCAATTCTTAGCAGGTGGTTTTGGAGCAAACTGTATAAACTGTTCAAAACAGCAATATGAAACTGGAGCTGTGTTCACACTACAGCACTGTTCAAACTACAGTGGTGATACAATAGTACACCCTACTGGTCGAAATAAGGAAAAGCTTACTGCACCGGGTATTCCCAGGCGGTCACCCATCCAAGTACTAACCCGGCCCGACTCTGCTTAGCCTCCGAGATCGGACGAGATCGGGCGTGCTCAGCGTGGTGTGGCCGTAAGCGAAGGAACCAGCCCTCTGCACTGTATATAAAGTCGAGGAAAGGAGACGCCCGCCACTTGACAACACAAACAATACTGCAGTTGATACGCAGAAGGCAGGGAGTTATCTGGGGGGGACAAAACACCAAAACTGCAATTGACATTGCTTTACCACTCCACGGCTCATAGTTCATAGTTGTCAGTCTAGAATCGAGCTCAAGAGAAGGCTGAGTGAGTCACCAATTCTTAGCAGGTGGTTTTGGAGCAAACTGTATAAACTGTTCAAAACAGCAATATGAAACTGGAGCTGTGTTCACACTACAGCACTGTTCAAACTACAGTGGTGATACAATAGTACACCCTACTGGTCGAAATAAGGAAAAGCTTACTGCACCGGGTATTCCCAGGCGGTCACCCATCCAAGTACTAACCCGGCCCTACTCTGCTTAGCCTCCGAGATCGGACGAGATCGGGCGTGCTCAGCGTGGTATGGCCGTAAGCGAAGGAACCAGCCCTCTGCACTGTATATAAAGTCGAGGAAAGGAGACGCCCGCCACTTGACAACACAAACAATACTGCAGTTGATACGCAGAAGGCAGGGAGTTATCTGGGGGGGACAAAACACCAAAACTGCAATTGACATTGCTTTACCACTCCACGGCTCATAGTTCATAGTTGTCAGTCTAGAATCGAGCTCAAGAGAAGGCTGAGTGAGTCACCAATTCTTAGCAGGTGGTTTTGGAGCAAACTGTATAAACTGTTCAAAACAGCAATATGAAACTGGAGCTGTGTTCACACTACAGCACTGTTCAAACTACAGTGGTGATACAATAGTACACCCTACTGGTCGAAATAAGGAAAAGCTTACTGCACCGGGTATTCCCAGGCGGTCACCCATCCAAGTACTAACCCGGCCCGACTCTGCTTAGCCTCCGAGATCGGACGAGATCGGGCGTGCTCAGCGTGGTATGGCCGTAAGCGAACGAACCAGCCCTCTGCACTGTATATAAAGTCGAGGAAAGGAGACGCCCGCCACTTGACAACACAAACAATACTGCAGTTGATACGCAGAAGGCAGGGAGTTATCTGGGGGGGACAAAACACCAAAACTGCAATTGACATTGCTTTACCACTCCACGGCTCATAGTTCATAGTTGTCAGTCTAGAATCGAGCTCAAGAGAAGGCTGAGTGAGTCACCAATTCTTAGCAGGTGGTTTTGGAGCAAACTGTATAAACTGTTCAAAACAGCAATATGAAACTGGAGCTGTGTTCACACTACAGCACTGTTCAAACTACAGTGGTGATACAATAGTACACCCTACTGGTCGAAATAAGGAAAAGCTTACTGCACCGGGTATTCCCAGGCGGTCACCCATCCAAGTACTAACCCGGCCCGACTCTGCTTAGCCTCCGAGATCGGACGAGATCGGGCGTGCTCAGCGTGGTATGGCCGTAAGCGAAGGAACCAGCCCTCTGCACTGTATATAAAGTCGAGGAAAGGAGACGCCCGCCACTTGACAACACAAACAATACTGCAGTTGATACGCAGAAGGCAGGGAGTTATCTGGGGGGGACAAAACACCAAAACTGCAATTGACATTGCTTTACCACTCCACGGCTCATAGTTCATAGTTGTCAGTCTAGAATCGAGCTCAAGAGAAGGCTGAGTGAGTCACCAATTCTTAGCAGGTGGTTTTGGAGCAAACTGTATAAACTGTTCAAAACAGCAATATGAAACTGGAGCTGTGTTCACACTACAGCACTGTTCAAACTACAGTGGTGATACAATAGTACACCCTACTGGTCGAAATAAGGAAAAGCTTACTGCACCGGGTATTCCCAGGCGGTCACCCATCCAAGTACTAACCCGGCCCGACTCTGCTTAGCCTCCGAGATCGGACGAGATCGGGCGTGCTCAGCGTGGTGTGGCCGTAAGCGAAGGAACCAGCCCTCTGCACTGTATATAAAGTCGAGGAAAGGAGACGCCCGCCACTTGACAACACAAACAATACTGCAGTTGATACGCAGAAGGCAGGGAGTTATCTGGGGGGGACAAAACACCAAAACTGCAATTGACATTGCTTTACCACTCCACGGCTCATAGTTCATAGTTGTCAGTCTAGAATCGAGCTCAAGAGAAGGCTGAGTGAGTCACCAATTCTTAGCAGGTGGTTTTGGAGCAAACTGTATAAACTGTTCAAAACAGCAATATGAAACTGGAGCTGTGTTCACACTACAGCACTGTTCAAACTACAGTGGTGATACAATAGTACACCCTACTGGTCGAAATAAGGAAAAGCTTACTGCACCGGGTATTCCCAGGCGGTCACCCATCCAAGTACTAACCCGGCCCGACTCTGCTTAGCCTCCGAGATCGGACGAGATCGGGCGTGCTCAGCGTGGTATGGCCGTAAGCGAAGGAACCAGCCCTCTGCACTGTATATAAAGTCGAGGAAAGGAGACGCCCGCCACTTGACAACACAAACAATACTGCAGTTGATACGCAGAAGGCAGGGAGTTATCTGGGGGGGACAAAACACCAAAACTGCAATTGACATTGCTTTACCACTCCACGGCTCATAGTTCATAGTTGTCAGTCTAGAATCGAGCTCAAGAGAAGGCTGAGTGAGTCACCAATTCTTAGCAGGTGGTTTTGGAGCAAACTGTATAAACTGTTCAAAACAGCAATATGAAACTGGAGCTGTGTTCACACTACAGCACTGTTCAAACTACAGTGGTGATACAATAGTACACCCTACTGGTCGAAATAAGGAAAAGCTTACTGCACCGGGTATTCCCAGGCGGTCACCCATCCAAGTACTAACCCGGCCCGACTCTGCTTAGCCTCCGAGATCGGACGAGATCGGGCGTGCTCAGCGTGGTATGGCCGTAAGCGAAGGAACCAGCCCTCTGCACTGTATATAAAGTCGAGGAAAGGAGACGCCCGCCACTTGACAACACAAACAATACTGCAGTTGATACGCAGAAGGCAGGGAGTTATCTGGGGGGGACAAAACACCAAAACTGCAATTGACATTGCTTTACCACTCCACGGCTCATAGTTCATAGTTGTCAGTCTAGAATCGAGCTCAAGAGAAGGCTGAGTGAGTCACCAATTCTTAGCAGGTGGTTTTGGAGCAAACTGTATAAACTGTTCAAAACAGCAATATGAAACTGGAGCTGTGTTCACACTACAGCACTGTTCAAACTACAGTGGTGATACAATAGTACACCCTACTGGTCGAAATAAGGAAAAGCTTACTGCACCGGGTATTCCCAGGCGGTCACCCATCCAAGTACTAACCCGGCCCGACTCTGCTTAGCCTCCGAGATCGGACGAGATCGGGCGTGCTCAGCGTGGTATGGCCGTAAGCGAAGGAACCAGCCCTCTGCACTGTATATAAAGTCGAGGAAAGGAGACGCCCGCCACTTGACAACACAAACAATACTGCAGTTGATACGCAGAAGGCAGGGAGTTATCTGGGGGGGACAAAACACCAAAACTGCAATTGACATTGCTTTACCACTCCACGGCTCATAGTTCATAGTTGTCAGTCTAGAATCGAGCTCAAGAGAAGGCTGAGTGAGTCACCAATTCTTAGCAGGTGGTTTTGGAGCAAACTGTATAAACTGTTCAAAACAGCAATATGAAACTGGAGCTGTGTTCACACTACAGCACTGTTCAAACTACAGTGGTGATACAATAGTACACCCTACTGGTCGAAATAAGGAAAAGCTTACTGCACCGGGTATTCCCAGGCGGTCACCCATCCAAGTACTAACCCGGCCCGACTCTGCTTAGCCTCCGAGATCGGACGAGATCGGGCGTGCTCAGCGTGGTATGGCCGTAAGCGAAGGAACCAGCCCTCTGCACTGTATATAAAGTCGAGGAAAGGAGACGCCCGCCACTTGACAACACAAACAATACTGCAGTTGATACGCAGAAGGCAGGGAGTTATCTGGGGGGGACAAAACACCAAAACTGCAATTGACATTGCTTTACCACTCCACGGCTCATAGTTCATAGTTGTCAGTCTAGAATCGAGCTCAAGAGAAGGCTGAGTGAGTCACCAATTCTTAGCAGGTGGTTTTGGAGCAAACTGTATAAACTGTTCAAAACAGCAATATGAAACTGGAGCTGTGTTCACACTACAGCACTGTTCAAACTACAGTGGTGATACAATAGTACACCCTACTGGTCGAAATAAGGAAAAGCTTACTGCACCGGGTATTCCCAGGCGGTCACCCATCCAAGTACTAACCCGGCCCGACTCTGCTTAGCCTCCGAGATCGGACGAGATCGGGCGTGCTCAGCGTGGTATGGCCGTAAGCGAAGGAACCAGCCCTCTGCACTGTATATAAAGTCGAGGAAAGGAGACGCCCGCCACTTGACAACACAAACAATACTGCAGTTGATACGCAGAAGGCAGGGAGTTATCTGGGGGGGACAAAACACCAAAACTGCAATTGACATTGCTTTACCACTCCACGGCTCATAGTTCATAGTTGTCAGTCTAGAATCGAGCTCAAGAGAAGGCTGAGTGAGTCACCAATTCTTAGCAGGTGGTTTTGGAGCAAACTGTATAAACTGTTCAAAACAGCAATATGAAACTGGAGCTGTGTTCACACTACAGCACTGTTCAAACTACAGTGGTGATACAATAGTACACCCTACTGGTCGAAATAAGGAAAAGCTTACTGCACCGGGTATTCCCAGGCGGTCACCCATCCAAGTACTAACCCGGCCCGACTCTGCTTAGCCTCCGAGATCGGACGAGATCGGGCGTGCTCAGCGTGGTATGGCCGTAAGCGAAGGAACCAGCCCTCTGCACTGTATATAAAGTCGAGGAAAGGAGACGCCCGCCACTTGACAACACAAACAATACTGCAGTTGATACGCAGAAGGCAGGGAGTTATCTGGGGGGGACAAAACACCAAAACTGCAATTGACATTGCTTTACCACTCCACGGCTCATAGTTCATAGTTGTCAGTCTAGAATCGAGCTCAAGAGAAGGCTGAGTGAGTCACCAATTCTTAGCAGGTGGTTTTGGAGCAAACTGTATGAACTGTTCAAAACAGCAATATGAAACTGGAGCTGTGTTCACACTACAGCACTGTTCAAACTACAGTGGTGATACAATAGTACACCCTACTGGTCGAAATAAGGAAAAGCTTACTGCACCGGGTATTCCCAGGCGGTCACCCATCCAAGTACTAACCCGGCCCGACTCTGCTTAGCCTCCGAGATCGGACGAGATCGGGCGTGCTCAGCGTGGTGTGGCCGTAAGCGAAGGAACCAGCCCTCTGCACTGTATATAAAGTCGAGGAAAGGAGACGCCCGCCACTTGACAACACAAACAATACTGCAGTTGATACGCAGAAGGCAGGGAGTTATCTGGGGGGGACAAAACACCAAAACTGCAATTGACATTGCTTTACCACTCCACGGCTCATAGTTCATAGTTGTCAGTCTAGAATCGAGCTCAAGAGAAGGCTGAGTGAGTCACCAATTCTTAGCAGGTGGTTTTGGAGCAAACTGTATAAACTGTTCAAAACAGCAATATGAAACTGGAGCTGTGTTCACACTACAGCACTGTTCAAACTACAGTGGTGATACAATAGTACACCCTACTGGTCGAAATAAGGAAAAGCTTACTGCACCGGGTATTCCCAGGCGGTCACCCATCCAAGTACTAACCCGGCCCGACTCTGCTTAGCCTCCGAGATCGGACGAGATCGGGCGTGCTCAGCGTGGTATGGCCGTAAGCGAAGGAACCAGCCCTCTGCACTGTATATAAAGTCGAGGAAAGGAGACGCCCGCCACTTGACAACACAAACAATACTGCAGTTGATACGCAGAAGGCAGGGAGTTATCTGGGGGGGACAAAACACCAAAACTGCAATTGACATTGCTTTACCACTCCACGGCTCATAGTTCATAGTTGTCAGTCTAGAATCGAGCTCAAGAGAAGGCTGAGTGAGTCACCAATTCTTAGCAGGTGGTTTTGGAGCAAACTGTATAAACTGTTCAAAACAGCAATATGAAACTGGAGCTGTGTTCACACTACAGCACTGTTCAAACTACAGTGGTGATACAATAGTACACCCTACTGGTCGAAATAAGGAAAAGCTTACTGCACCGGGTATTCCCAGGCGGTCACCCATCCAAGTACTAACCCGGCCCGACTCTGCTTAGCCTCCGAGATCGGACGAGATCGGGCGTGCTCAGCGTGGTATGGCCGTAAGCGAAGGAACCAGCCCTCTGCACTGTATATAAAGTCGAGGAAAGGAGACGCCCGCCACTTGACAACACAAACAATACTGCAGTTGATACGCAGAAGGCAGGGAGTTATCTGGGGGGGACAAAACACCAAAACTGCAATTGACATTGCTTTACCACTCCACGGCTCATAGTTCATAGTTGTCAGTCTAGAATCGAGCTCAAGAGAAGGCTGAGTGAGTCACCAATTCTTAGCAGGTGGTTTTGGAGCAAACTGTATAAACTGTTCAAAACAGCAATATGAAACTGGAGCTGTGTTCACACTACAGCACTGTTCAAACTACAGTGGTGATACAATAGTACACCCTACTGGTCGAAATAAGGAAAAGCTTACTGCACCGGGTATTCCCAGGCGGTCACCCATCCAAGTACTAACCCGGCCCGACTCTGCTTAGCCTCCGAGATCGGACGAGATCGGGCGTGCTCAGCGTGGTATGGCCGTAAGCGAAGGAACCAGCCCTCTGCACTGTATATAAAGTCGAGGAAAGGAGACCCCCGCCACTTGACAACACAAACAATACTGCAGTTGATACGCAGAAGGCAGGGAGTTATCTGGGGGGGACAAAACACCAAAACTGCAATTGACATTGCTTTACCACTCCACGGCTCATAGTTCATAGTTGTCAGTCTAGAATCGAGCTCAAGAGAAGGCTGAGTGAGTCACCAATTCTTAGCAGGTGGTTTTGGAGCAAACTGTATAAACTGTTCAAAACAGCAATATGAAACTGGAGCTGTGTTCACACTACAGCACTGTTCAAACTACAGTGGTGATACAATAGTACACCCTACTGGTCGAAATAAGGAAAAGCTTACTGCACCGGGTATTCCCAGGCGGTCACCCATCCAAGTACTAACCCGGCCCGACTCTGCTTAGCCTCCGAGATCGGACGAGATCGGGCGTGCTCAGCGTGGTATGGCCGTAAGCAAAGGAACCAGCCCTCTGCACTGTATATAAAGTCGAGGAAAGGAGACGCCCGCCACTTGACAACACAAACAATACTGCAGTTGATACGCAGAAGGCAGGGAGTTATCTGGGGGGGACAAAACACCAAAACTGCAATTGACATTGCTTTACCACTCCACGGCTCATAGTTCATAGTTGTCAGTCTAGAATCGAGCTCAAGAGAAGGCTGAGTGAGTCACCAATTCTTAGCAGGTGGTTTTGGAGCAAACTGTATAAACTGTTCAAAACAGCAATATGAAACTGGAGCTGTGTTCACACTACAGCACTGTTCAAACTACAGTGGTGATACAATAGTACACCCTACTGGTCGAAATAAGGAAAAGCTTACTGCACCGGGTATTCCCAGGCGGTCACCCATCCAAGTACTAACCCGGCCCGACTCTGCTTAGCCTCCGAGATCGGACGAGATCGGGCGTGCTCAGCGTGGTATGGCCGTAAGCGAAGGAACCAGCCCTCTGCACTGTATATAAAGTCGAGGAAAGGAGACGCCCGCCACTTGACAACACAAACAATACTGCAGTTGATACGCAGAAGGCAGGGAGTTATCTGGGGGGGACAAAACACCAAAACTGCAATTGACATTGCTTTACCACTCCACGGCTCATAGTTCATAGTTGTCAGTCTAGAATCGAGCTCAAGAGAAGGCTGAGTGAGTCACCAATTCTTAGCAGGTGGTTTTGGAGCAAACTGTATAAACTGTTCAAAACAGCAATATGAAACTGGAGCTGTGTTCACACTACAGCACTGTTCAAACTACAGTGGTGATACAATAGTACACCCTACTGGTCGAAATAAGGAAAAGCTTACTGCACCGGGTATTCCCAGGCGGTCACCCATCCAAGTACTAACCCGGCCCGACTCTGCTTAGCCTCCGAGATCGGACGAGATCGGGCGTGCTCAGCGTGGTATGGCCGTAAGCGAAGGAACCAGCCCTCTGCACTGTATATAAAGTCGAGGAAAGGAGACGCCCGCCACTTGACAACACAAACAATACTGCAGTTGATACGCAGAAGGCAGGGAGTTATCTGGGGGGGACAAAACACCAAAACTGCAATTGACATTGCTTTACCACTCCACGGCTCATAGTTCATAGTTGTCAGTCTAGAATCGAGCTCAAGAGAAGGCTGAGTGAGTCACCAATTCTTAGCAGGTGGTTTTGGAGCAAACTGTATAAACTGTTCAAAACAGCAATATGAAACTGGAGCTGTGTTCACACTACAGCACTGTTCAAACTACAGTGGTGATACAATAGTACACCCTACTGGTCGAAATAAGGAAAAGCTTACTGCACCGGGTATTCCCAGGCGGTCACCCATCCAAGTACTAACCCGGCCCGACTCTGCTTAGCCTCCGAGATCGGACGAGATCGGGCGTGCTCAGCGTGGTATGGCCGTAAGCGAAGGAACCAGCCCTCTGCACTGTATATAAAGTCGAGGAAAGGAGACGCCCGCCACTTGACAACACAAACAATACTGCAGTTGATACGCAGAAGGCAGGGAGTTATCTGGGGGGGACAAAACACCAAAACTGCAATTGACATTGCTTTACCACTCCACGGCTCATAGTTCATAGTTGTCAGTCTAGAATCGAGCTCAAGAGAAGGCTGAGTGAGTCACCAATTCTTAGCAGGTGGTTTTGGAGCAAACTGTATAAACTGTTCAAAACAGCAATATGAAACTGGAGCTGTGTTCACACTACAGCACTGTTCAAACTACAGTGGTGATACAATAGTACACCCTACTGGTCGAAATAAGGAAAAGCTTACTGCACCGGGTATTCCCAGGCGGTCACCCATCCAAGTACTAACCCGGCCCGACTCTGCTTAGCCTCCGAGATCGGACGAGATCGGGCGTGCTCAGCGTGGTATGGCCGTAAGCGAAGGAACCAGCCCTCTGCACTGTATATAAAGTCGAGGAAAGGAGACGCCCGCCACTTGACAACACAAACAATACTGCAGTTGATACGCAGAAGGCAGGGAGTTATCTGGGGGGGACAAAACACCAAAACTGCAATTGACATTGCTTTACCACTCCACGGCTCATAGTTCATAGTTGTCAGTCTAGAATCGAGCTCAAGAGAAGGCTGAGTGAGTCACCAATTCTTAGCAGGTGGTTTTGGAGCAAACTGTATAAACTGTTCAAAACAGCAATATGAAACTGGAGCTGTGTTCACACTACAGCACTGTTCAAACTACAGTGGTGATACAATAGTACACCCTACTGGTCGAAATAAGGAAAAGCTTACTGCACCGGGTATTCCCAGGCGGTCACCCATCCAAGTACTAACCCGGCCCGACTCTGCTTAGCTTCCGAGATCGGACGAGATCGGGCGTGCTCAGCGTGGTATGGCCGTAAGCGAAGGAACCAGCCCTCTGCACTGTATATAAAGTCGAGGAAAGGAGACGCCCGCCACTTGACAACACAAACAATACTGCAGTTGATACGCAGAAGGCAGGGAGTTATCTGGGGGGGACAAAACACCAAAACTGCAATTGACATTGCTTTACCACTCCACGGCTCATAGTTCATAGTTGTCAGTCTAGAATCGAGCTCAAGAGAAGGCTGAGTGAGTCACCAATTCTTAGCAGGTGGTTTTGGAGCAAACTGTATAAACTGTTCAAAACAGCAATATGAAACTGGAGCTGTGTTCACACTACAGCACTGTTCAAACTACAGTGGTGATACAATAGTACACCCTACTGGTCGAAATAAGGAAAAGCTTACTGCACCGGGTATTCCCAGGCGGTCACCCATCCAAGTACTAACCCGGCCCGACTCTGCTTAGCTTCCGAGATTGGACGAGATCGGGCGTGCTCAGCGTGGTATGGCCGTAAGCGAAGGAACCAGCCCTCTGCACTGTATATAAAGTCGAGGAAAGGAGACGCCCGCCACTTGACAACACAAACAATACTGCAGTTGATACGCAGAAGGCAGGGAGTTATCTGGGGGGGACAAAACACCAAAACTGCAATTGACATTGCTTTACCACTCCACGGCTCATAGTTCATAGTTGTCAGTCTAGAATCGAGCTCAAGAGAAGGCTGAGTGAGTCACCAATTCTTAGCAGGTGGTTTTGGAGCAAACTGTATAAACTGTTCAAAACAGCAATATGAAACTGGAGCTGTGTTCACACTACAGCACTGTTCAAACTACAGTGGTGATACAATAGTACACCCTACTGGTCGAAATAAGGAAAAGCTTACTGCACCGGGTATTCCCAGGCGGTCACCCATCCAAGTACTAACCCGGCCCGACTCTGCTTAGCTTCCGAGATCGGACGAGATCGGGCGTGCTCAGCGTGGTATGGCCGTAAGCGAAGGAACCAGCCCTCTGCACTGTATATAAAGTCGAGGAAAGGAGACGCCCGCCACTTGACAACACAAACAATACTGCAGTTGATACGCAGAAGGCAGGGAGTTATCTGGGGGGGACAAAACACCAAAACTGCAATTGACATTGCTTTACCACTCCACGGCTCATAGTTCATAGTTGTCAGTCTAGAATCGAGCTCAAGAGAAGGCTGAGTGAGTCACCAATTCTTAGCAGGTGGTTTTGGAGCAAACTGTATAAACTGTTCAAAACAGCAATATGAAACTGGAGCTGTGTTCACACTACAGCACTGTTCAAACTACAGTGGTGATACAATAGTACACCCTACTGGTCGAAATAAGGAAAAGCTTACTGCACCGGGTATTCCCAGGCGGTCACCCATCCAAGTACTAACCCGGCCCGACTCTGCTTAGCTTCCGAGATCGGACGAGATCGGGCGTGCTCAGCGTGGTATGGCCGTAAGCGAAGGAACCAGCCCTCTGCACTGTATATAAAGTCGAGGAAAGGAGACGCCCGCCACTTGACAACACAAACAATACTGCAGTTGATACGCAGAAGGCAGGGAGTTATCTGGGGGGGACAAAACACCAAAACTGCAATTGACATTGCTTTACCACTCCACGGCTCATAGTTCATAGTTGTCAGTCTAGAATCGAGCTCAAGAGAAGGCTGAGTGAGTCACCAATTCTTAGCAGGTGGTTTTGGAGCAAACTGTATAAACTGTTCAAAACAGCAATATGAAACTGGAGCTGTGTTCACACTACAGCACTGTTCAAACTACAGTGGTGATACAATAGTACACCCTACTGGTCGAAATAAGGAAAAGCTTACTGCACCGGGTATTCCCAGGCGGTCACCCATCCAAGTACTAACCCGGCCCGACTCTGCTTAGCTTCCGAGATCGGACGAGATCGGGCGTGCTCAGCGTGGTATGGCCGTAAGCGAAGGAACCAGCCCTCTGCACTGTATATAAAGTCGAGGAAAGGAGACGCCCGCCACTTGACAACACAAACAATACTGCAGTTGATACGCAGAAGGCAGGGAGTTATCTGGGGGGGACAAAACACCAAAACTGCAATTGACATTGCTTTACCACTCCACGGCTCATAGTTCATAGTTGTCAGTCTAGAATCGAGCTCAAGAGAAGGCTGAGTGAGTCACCAATTCTTAGCAGGTGGTTTTGGAGCAAACTGTATAAACTGTTCAAAACAGCAATATGAAACTGGAGCTGTGTTCACACTACAGCACTGTTCAAACTACAGTGGTGATACAATAGTACACCCTACTGGTCGAAATAAGGAAAAGCTTACTGCACCGGGTATTCCCAGGCGGTCACCCATCCAAGTACTAACCCGGCCCGACTCTGCTTAGCCTCCGAGATCGGACGAGATCGGGCGTGCTCAGCGTGGTATGGCCGTAAGCGAAGGAACCAGCCCTCTGCACTGTATATAAAGTCGAGGAAAGGAGACGCCCGCCACTTGACAACACAAACAATACTGCAGTTGATACGCAGAAGGCAGGGAGTTATCTGGGGGGGACAAAACACCAAAACTGCAATTGACATTGCTTTACCACTCCACGGCTCATAGTTCATAGTTGTCAGTCTAGAATCGAGCTCAAGAGAAGGCTGAGTGAGTCACCAATTCTTAGCAGGTGGTTTTGGAGCAAACTGTATAAACTGTTCAAAACAGCAATATGAAACTGGAGCTGTGTTCACACTACAGCACTGTTCAAACTACAGTGGTGATACAATAGTACACCCTACTGGTCGAAATAAGGAAAAGCTTACTGCACCGGGTATTCCCAGGCGGTCACCCATCCAAGTACTAACCCGGCCCGACTCTGCTTAGCCTCCGAGATCGGACGAGATCGGGCGTGCTCAGCGTGGTATGGCCGTAAGCGAAGGAACCAGCCCTCTGCACTGTATATAAAGTCGAGGAAAGGAGACGCCCGCCACTTGACAACACAAACAATACTGCAGTTGATACGCAGAAGGCAGGGAGTTATCTGGGGGGGACAAAACACCAAAACTGCAATTGACATTGCTTTACCACTCCACGGCTCATAGTTCATAGTTGTCAGTCTAGAATCGAGCTCAAGAGAAGGCTGAGTGAGTCACCAATTCTTAGCAGGTGGTTTTGGAGCAAACTGTATAAACTGTTCAAAACAGCAATATGAAACTGGAGCTGTGTTCACACTACAGCACTGTTCAAACTACAGTGGTGATACAATAGTACACCCTACTGGTCGAAATAAGGAAAAGCTTACTGCACCGGGTATTCCCAGGCGGTCACCCATCCAAGTACTAACCCGGCCCGACTCTGCTTAGCCTCCGAGATCGGACGAGATCGGGCGTGCTCAGCGTGGTATGGCCGTAAGCGAAGGAACCAGCCCTCTGCACTGTATATAAAGTCGAGGAAAGGAGACGCCCGCCACTTGACAACACAAACAATACTGCAGTTGATACGCAGAAGGCAGGGAGTTATCTGGGGGGGACAAAACACCAAAACTGCAATTGACATTGCTTTACCACTCCACGGCTCATAGTTCATAGTTGTCAGTCTAGAATCGAGCTCAAGAGAAGGCTGAGTGAGTCACCAATTCTTAGCAGGTGGTTTTGGAGCAAACTGTATAAACTGTTCAAAACAGCAATATGAAACTGGAGCTGTGTTCACACTACAGCACTGTTCAAACTACAGTGGTGATACAATAGTACACCCTACTGGTCGAAATAAGGAAAAGCTTACTGCACCGGGTATTCCCAGGCGGTCACCCATCCAAGTACTAACCCGGCCCGACTCTGCTTAGCTTCCGAGATCGGACGAGATCGGGCGTGCTCAGCGTGGTATGGCCGTAAGCGAAGGAACCAGCCCTCTGCACTGTATATAAAGTCGAGGAAAGGAGACGCCCGCCACTTGACAACACAAACAATACTGCAGTTGATACGCAGAAGGCAGGGAGTTATCTGGGGGGGACAAAACACCAAAACTGCAATTGACATTGCTTTACCACTCCACGGCTCATAGTTCATAGTTGTCAGTCTAGAATCGAGCTCAAGAGAAGGCTGAGTGAGTCACCAATTCTTAGCAGGTGGTTTTGGAGCAAACTGTATAAACTGTTCAAAACAGCAATATGAAACTGGAGCTGTGTTCACACTACAGCACTGTTCAAACTACAGTGGTGATACAATAGTACACCCTACTGGTCGAAATAAGGAAAAGCTTACTGCACCGGGTATTCCCAGGCGGTCACCCATCCAAGTACTAACCCGGCCCGACTCTGCTTAGCTTCCGAGATTGGACGAGATCGGGCGTGCTCAGCGTGGTATGGCCGTAAGCGAAGGAACCAGCCCTCTGCACTGTATATAAAGTCGAGGAAAGGAGACGCCCGCCACTTGACAACACAAACAATACTGCAGTTGATACGCAGAAGGCAGGGAGTTATCTGGGGGGGACAAAACACCAAAACTGCAATTGACATTGCTTTACCACTCCACGGCTCATAGTTCATAGTTGTCAGTCTAGAATCGAGCTCAAGAGAAGGCTGAGTGAGTCACCAATTCTTAGCAGGTGGTTTTGGAGCAAACTGTATAAACTGTTCAAAACAGCAATATGAAACTGGAGCTGTGTTCACACTACAGCACTGTTCAAAATACAGTGGTGATACAATAGTACACCCTACTGGTCGAAATAAGGAAAAGCTTACTGCACCGGGTACTCCCAGGCGGTCACCCATCCAAGTACTAACCCGGCCCGACTCTGCTTAGCTTCCGAGATCGGACGAGATCGGGCGTGCTCAGCGTGGTATGGCCGTAAGCGAAGGAACCAGCCCTCTGCACTGTATATAAAGTCGAGGAAAGGAGACGCCCGCCACTTGACAACACAAACAATACTGCAGTTGATACGCAGAAGGCAGGGAGTTATCTGGGGGGGACAAAACACCAAAACTGCAATTGACATTGCTTTACCACTCCACGGCTCATAGTTCATAGTTGTCAGTCTAGAATCGAGCTCAAGAGAAGGCTGAGTGAGTCACCAATTCTTAGCAGGTGGTTTTGGAGCAAACTGTATAAACTGTTCAAAACAGCAATATGAAACTGGAGCTGTGTTCACACTACAGCACTGTTCAAACTACAGTGGTGATACAATAGTACACCCTACTGGTCGAAATAAGGAAAAGCTTACTGCACCGGGTATTCCCAGGCGGTCACCCATCCAAGTACTAACCCGGCCCAACTCTGCTTAGCTTCCGAGATCGGACGAGATCGGGCGTGCTCAGCGTGGTATGGCCGTAAGCGAAGGAACCAGCCCTCTGCACTGTATATAAAGTCGAGGAAAGGAGACGCCCGCCACTTGACAACACAAACAATACTGCAGTTGATACGCAGAAGGCAGGGAGTTATCTGGGGGGGACAAAACACCAAAACTGCAATTGACATTGCTTTACCACTCCACGGCTCATAGTTCATAGTTGTCAGTCTAGAATCGAGCTCAAGAGAAGGCTGAGTGAGTCACCAATTCTTAGCAGGTGGTTTTGGAGCAAACTGTATAAACTGTTCAAAACAGCAATATGAAACTGGAGCTGTGTTCACACTACAGCACTGTTCAAACTACAGTGGTGATACAATAGTACACCCTACTGGTCGAAATAAGGAAAAGCTTACTGCACCGGGTATTCCCAGGCGGTCACCCATCCAAGTACTAACCCGGCCCGACTCTGCTTAGCTTCCGAGATCGGACGAGATCGGGCGTGCTCAGCGTGGTATGGCCGTAAGCGAAGGAAGCAGCCCTCTGCACTGTATATAAAGTCGAGGAAAGGAGACGCCCGCCACTTGACAACACAAACAATACTGCAGTTGATACGCAGAAGGCAGGGAGTTATCTGGGGGGGACAAAACACCAAAACTGCAATTGACATTGCTTTACCACTCCACGGCTCATAGTTCATAGTTGTCAGTCTAGAATCGAGCTCAAGAGAAGGCTGAGTGAGTCACCAATTCTTAGCAGGTGGTTTTGGAGCAAACTGTATAAACTGTTCAAAACAGCAATATGAAACTGGAGCTGTGTTCACACTACAGCACTGTTCAAACTACAGTGGTGATACAATAGTACACCCTACTGGTCGAAATAAGGAAAAGCTTACTGCACCGGGTATTCCCAGGCGGTCACCCATCCAAGTACTAACCCGGCCCGACTCTGCTTAGCTTCCGAGATCGGACGAGATCGGGCGTGCTCAGCGTGGTATGGCCGTAAGCGAAGGAACCAGCCCTCTGCACTGTATATAAAGTCGAGGAAAGGAGACGCCCGCCACTTGACAACACAAACAATACTGCAGTTGATACGCAGAAGGCAGGGAGTTATCTGGGGGGGACAAAACACCAAAACTGCAATTGACATTGCTTTACCACTCCACGGCTCATAGTTCATAGTTGTCAGTCTAGAATCGAGCTCAAGAGAAGGCTGAGTGAGTCACCAATTCTTAGCAGGTGGTTTTGGAGCAAACTGTATAAACTGTTCAAAACAGCAATATGAAACTGGAGCTGTGTTCACACTACAGCACTGTTCAAACTACAGTGGTGATACAATAGTACACCCTACTGGTCGAAATAAGGAAAAGCTTACTGCACCGGGTATTCCCAGGCGGTCACCCATCCAAGTACTAACCCGGCCCGACTCTGCTTAGCTTCCGAGATCGGACGAGATCGGGCGTGCTCAGCGTGGTATGGCCGTAAGCGAAGGAACCAGCCCTCTGCACTGTATATAAAGTCGAGGAAAGGAGACGCCCGCCACTTGACAACACAAACAATACTGCAGTTGATACGCAGAAGGCAGGGAGTTATCTGGGGGGGACAAAACACCAAAACTGCAATTGACATTGCTTTACCACTCCACGGCTCATAGTTCATAGTTGTCAGTCTAGAATCGAGCTCAAGAGAAGGCTGAGTGAGTCACCAATTCTTAGCAGGTGGTTTTGGAGCAAACTGTATAAACTGTTCAAAACAGCAATATGAAACTGGAGCTGTGTTCACACTACAGCACTGTTCAAACTACAGTGGTGATACAATAGTACACCCTACTGGTCGAAATAAGGAAAAGCTTACTGCACCGGGTATTCCCAGGCGGTCACCCATCCAAGTACTAACCCGGCCCGACTCTGCTTAGCTTCCGAGATCGGACGAGATCGGGCGTGCTCAGCGTGGTATGGCCGTAAGCGAAGGAACCAGCCCTCTGCACTGTATATAAAGTCGAGGAAAGGAGACGCCCGCCACTTGACAACACAAACAATACTGCAGTTGATACGCAGAAGGCAGGGAGTTATCTGGGGGGGACAAAACACCAAAACTGCAATTGACATTGCTTTACCACTCCACGGCTCATAGTTCATAGTTGTCAGTCTAGAATCGAGCTCAAGAGAAGGCTGAGTGAGTCACCAATTCTTAGCAGGTGGTTTTGGAGCAAACTGTATAAACTGTTCAAAACAGCAATATGAAACTGGAGCTGTGTTCACACTACAGCACTGTTCAAACTACAGTGGTGATACAATAGTACACCCTACTGGTCGAAATAAGGAAAAGCTTACTGCACCGGGTATTCCCAGGCGGTCACCCATCCAAGTACTAACCCGGCCCGACTCTGCTTAGCTTCCGAGATCGGACGAGATCGGGCGTGCTCAGCGTGGTATGGCCGTAAGCGAAGGAACCAGCCCTCTGCACTGTATATAAAGTCGAGGAAAGGAGACGCCCGCCACTTGACAACACAAACAATACTGCAGTTGATACGCAGAAGGCAGGGAGTTATCTGGGGGGGACAAAACACCAAAACTGCAATTGACATTGCTTTACCACTCCACGGCTCATAGTTCATAGTTGTCAGTCTAGAATCGAGCTCAAGAGAAGGCTGAGTGAGTCACCAATTCTTAGCAGGTGGTTTTGGAGCAAACTGTATAAACTGTTCAAAACAGCAATATGAAACTGGAGCTGTGTTCACACTACAGCACTGTTCAAACTACAGTGGTGATACAATAGTACACCCTACTGGTCGAAATAAGGAAAAGCTTACTGCACCGGGTATTCCCAGGCGGTCACCCATCCAAGTACTAACCCGGCCCGACTCTGCTTAGCTTCCGAGATCGGACGAGATCGGGCGTGCTCAGCGTGGTATGGCCGTAAGCGAAGGAACCAGCCCTCTGCACTGTATATAAAGTCGAGGAAAGGAGACGCCCGCCACTTGACAACACAAACAATACTGCAGTTGATACGCAGAAGGCAGGGAGTTATCTGGGGGGGACAAAACACCAAAACTGCAATTGACATTGCTTTACCACTCCACGGCTCATAGTTCATAGTTGTCAGTCTAGAATCGAGCTCAAGAGAAGGCTGAGTGAGTCACCAATTCTTAGCAGGTGGTTTTGGAGCAAACTGTATAAACTGTTCAAAACAGCAATATGAAACTGGAGCTGTGTTCACACTACAGCACTGTTCAAACTACAGTGGTGATACAATAGTACACCCTACTGGTCGAAATAAGGAAAAGCTTACTGCACCGGGTATTCCCAGGCGGTCACCCATCCAAGTACTAACCCGGCCCGACTCTGCTTAGCTTCCGAGATCGGACGAGATCGGGCGTGCTTTTTTTTTTTAACTTTTTATTATCAAAAATACATATTACAAAGCATATTTTACATTATTTACAAAAGGTGTTCAATACATCTAACATGGACATGACATAAACACACTACATTAAACGTGACGGACATAACACACACAGAACATTTGTGAAAATGTATTCAAAACCCCAAAACCAAATCAAAGAACTAAAAAAAAGTGCCCAATGCTACACATTAAAAACTAAATCCCCAAATCCGGTTGCTGTTATCAGAGTGCTGTTTTTTACAAAGTGTTTTTCAAAATCCACCCTCCCAAAAGTGTACACTAATCTAATATTCTTTTTAAAAAGTGACACAAACAGATCCCACACCCTCATAACTCTCACCTCATAATGTGCTGCATTCCTCCTACATACAATAGCATACCTTACATTACTCATTATTACATTCACCAAATTAACGTTAACATTTTTCTTTATTCCACACATTCCAAACAACAATAGTTTCTTCCATTCCTTTTCATTTCCGACTTTCACCCCACAGTGTACATTCAACAAATTTTTCACATTCTCAAACAGTACAGACAACATTGAACATTCAAAAAATAAGTGATTAAAATTTTCATCTTCTCTTTTACATACATCACATTCCCTACATACATTCTTGTCAATTTGGTGCAAAACAACATTTGTGTAAACCCTATTGTGCCTAATTTTAAAATCATTGTGCTCACAGTCAATACTATTATATTTTACATTCAAATTTCCCCATACCTCTTTGACATTTAACCCCTCAAAAACCTTTTCCCACACCTTTTCCGACGCTGGCCTCTCCATCCCATCACCCAGTAAATCCGTGTATATACATTTAGTTGTGACATTTTCAAATTTAACCCTAAAACCCTTCCTCTCTACACTCAACTCTACCATCCTGTTTGATTCACCTACCTCTCCCTGTCCTAACATTAATATTTTCCACCCATTACTAATGCTGTCCCTAATTCTCTTGTACATTCCTATAATAACCTGCCTTCTTACATCCTTATCTACTCTTCTTATTCCCTGTATGATTTCCTGTTCTGATTTGAAATTGTTATTGCTTTTGGATATTAAATGTTTGACCTGTTTTATTCCTGCTTTTTCAAAATGTTTATTTACCAGAATTGCATTGTTGTGAGTTATTTTTGTGTTGTGAAAGATTGGTTGATTTAACACCTCCCCCTTGTCCACACACTCATACTTTACATGTTTTAAATATTTCCCCCACGCTTCAAAAACCTCCTTATAAAAATCTGATACTCCCTCACACCTTGGTTTGTTAAAAATCATACAAAGACCATTCACACCACATCCACCACACCTGTGCAAGTAATCCTCAAAAAAACCCATCCAACAATACTCATCCCTACTATATAAATATTTTTTAATCGTTTTAACCCTCAAAGCCCTTTTTTTCACCTCTACATCTATCAATTTTAACCCTCCATCCTTAAACCCATTCATTAATACCCTGTGCCTAATCTTTGCCTGCTTCCCATCCCACAAAAAACTATTAATGGCCCTATTTAACTCATTTACAACCCACAACGGCAGCTCTAGTGCACTCAACACGTGATTCACCCGTGATAAAATTAAACAATTTACTACTATCACCCTGCCCCTCAACTTTAACTTCCTCATTTTCCATAAATTCAAATTCTGCTTTACCTTATTCACTACCCCTGCCCATGTAACATCCCTTGCTTCCTTTTCATTCTCACCTACATTCACTCCTAACACTTTTATCATCCCTTTCGCAACTTTCATTGGTACCTTAAATTCCCTCATATCTACCTTCCCTACACACATAATTTCTGACTTCTCTATGTTCATTCTCGCCCCTGATGCTTTCCCATATTTCTCTAATAAATACATAACCCTATTTAAACTGCCTACATTTTTCACTGTTATGTTTGTATCGTCTGCATATTGATGAATTAAACTCCTCCCTCCCCCTGGAATATTGATGCTTTGTATGTGTTGATCTTTTTTTAACATGGTGGCTAATGGTTCTGCTGTTATGCTGTATAATAAAGATGATAATGGACACCCCTGCCTAACTGATCTTTCTAAACTAAAACTATCTGTCACTACCCCATTACACTTCACCCTACTCTTTGCGCTACTATACAATAATCTAATCCAGTTCACTAATCTATTTCCAAACCCAAATCTCTCTAATGTCCTAAACATAAACTCGTGTTCTACTCTATCAAATGCCTTGTTGAAATCTACACTCAAAACTATACCTCCCTCTTCCTTCATATGCCTCACTACATCCCTGACTGACCCTATCGTATCTGCTATATCTCTCCCTGGAATACTGTATGCTTGTGTTGATGAGACTATGGACCCTACTACTGACTTAATTCTATTTGCTAATACTTTTGCTAATATTTTGTAATCCGTATTTAATAAGCTAATCCCTCTGTAATTCCCTAACTGCAACTTGCTACCCTTATTCTTATATAATACTGTAATTAAACCTGTTGACATTGTTTCACTAACCTTCCCTATCCTTTCCATTTCCCTATATACCTTTAACAAAATTGGACTAAATAACTCGCTAAAACATTTATAAAACTCACCTGGCAGGCCATCAGAGCCTGGGCTTTTGTTGTTAGATAGACTTCTGATGGCCGCATTCACTTCAAATTCTGATAACTCACTCTCACACACTCCCCTATCACTATCTGATAACCTATGCTCAACTGTCCCTAATACCTCATCTACACTATCTTTATCTACACTACCTTTCTTAAATAAATCGCTATAAAACCCCTGTACTGTTTCCAATATCCCTACATAATCATTCACTATCTCTCCTCTTTCATTCTCTATTTCTTCTATATAACTCCTACACTGTGTCCGTTTCTCTAACCTCAAAAAAAAAGATGTGCATTTTTCCCCTTCCACCGCATATTGTGCCCTACTCCTAACTATTGCTCCTTTACATTTTTCTTTTTCATGTGCTTCTAATTCTCCTTTGATACCTATATATTCTGCTATGTTTCTATTCGGATTCCTATCTATTTGTCTTAGTTCTTCAGCCATTCTTTCTCTCAATACCCCTTCTTTTCTCTTTCTTGCTTGATTCCTTTTCCTACAATACCTCATACTTAAACTTTTCACTTGCTTTTTTACACATTCCCACCATTCACACACATCCTCCTCATATTTTTCACACATACTTTGCTCCACAACACACTTCATCACCATCTCTCTATACTCCTTTTCTGCTAACACACTCGCATTCAAACACCACACTCCCCCCCCTTTCCCTTTCTGCCTGTTTCCAAATTGAAATGTAATTGCTGCATGATCGCTATATCCTGTAAATGTGTACTGTATATTAGTTATTTCCCTTGTGATTTCTTGAAAAGCTAAAACTAAATCTATCCTACTCTGTTTCAAAACCCCATTAACTATCTGCCTCCTTGAAAATTCCCTTTTACTTGCATTTCCCTCCCTCCATACATCTATCAAATTCCTAACCTCAATCATTTCTAATAAGCCCCTCCTCCCTGAATCTTGCTTAAAACTATCTACCCTATATGTATCTAACTTGGTGCAACATACATTGAAATCCCCCACCAGAATACAATTTCCCTTACAGTGCACACCCAGTGAAACAAAAAACTCTCTCTTTTCAATCTCCCTATTTGGTGCATACACATTTATCAATCTATACTTTACATTATTGACATCAAACTCTACACCTAGCACTCTCCCTTTCCCATCATTCAAAACCTCTGTTATATTTTGCACCACATTTTCTTTTACAAATATTGCAACCCCACATGATTTCCCCAATCCACAATTTACAAACAACAAACCCCTCCATTTTCCCTTGACTTCTATGATTTTTTCTGTTGACCACTTTGTTTCTTGTATTAGCAATATGTCTGTTGTGAATCTTGCCAGGACTTCCTCTAATTTCTCCATGTCATTTAAACCATTGACATTAAGCGAGGCAATCGTGACCATTATAAACAAGTTAAATAGAGTGTATGTCATTTTCAATATCATTTTTTCTTTTTCCCTTTCCTCCTTTCTTTGATTTTCTGCCAGCTGGCCAATTTGTCCGGTTGTCCTGCATATGCCCTCTTTCTCATTCCCTTTCCCATCAACATTTCCTCCTCAGACCCACTGTCACTCTTCTCCTCCTCAGTTACCATTAACACCATCGAGTCAGACATTTTTGGTGGGGGAGTTTTAGGTATTCCACCTCGCCAGCTAGCCGTTTCGTCTAGCGCGGGTGTATGGGTCGCCTCTCTAGACTCCATAGCTGCTTTCTTCCCTTCATTCGGGCGCACAGTTCTCGGAGGCAAAGGCTCCCATTGAGATCCTCTCCCTCCGGTCTTCTGTCCGCCCCCTTCACCCCCTGTTGCCGGGTCCACCAATGCAGCTACTTCCTCATCTAGGCTCGACCCTATACCCCACTTCTCCCCCGTCTGCTCCTCCATCTGGGTGTCTGGCACACCTATCACCCCTTCATTAATTGAGTCCTCTACCACTGCCCCTTCCTCATCCTCCTCACTCCCCGATTTACCTTCCTCCTCCGTCTCTACCGCGAGAGCGCTTCCCTCCTCCTCCCCTGCTTTACATACACAACCCGCTTCCCTATTTCCACACACTCCACACTTGTTTATAATGGTCACGCATTCCCTCGCATAGTGTCCCTGGTCCCCACATTTCCTACATAGGAAGTCCGGACACTCACGTACAATGTGTCCTGGTTGTAGGCACATCCTACAAACTTTGACCTGTCTATCATGAATAACGCGGAAAAACTCCGCTCCCTTTTCTGTATCGAATCTTGTTGAATACGGTAAAGACCTAACTACGTCGTTGAATTTTACTTTGACAAACCTTGTTCCTTCACATATCCTCGTCCCCGGCCACATTCTCCTTTTTATCGGCGACACTGCCATCACTCCCCAGTCCATAAGCTTCTTTAAGATTTCTTCGTCCGTTGTGTATACAGGCAGCCCCAGGAACGATACCACCATCTCATCGCTCGTTAGCTCCTTAGCCATGATCCTGGTCTCGCGGATTTTGAAGCCGTCCATCAGGCGCCTCTTCCCATTAGGGTGACTCATAGTCAGTTCGTATTTATTTATTCCAATGAACCGACATCCAACCACCAGCCCACATAAATCCTTCGTCGTTTTCAGCATCTCCATCATCGTAATTTTCTCTTCTCCTACTAATTCCAACAACACCGTTAAATCTTTGCTGTAGCTTGGCTCGTCCGCCGCCTTTCCGTTCTCTCTTACTCTCTCTCCTTTCTCCGCATTCACCGTCTGTCTCGCCTCCACTCCAGCTTTCTCCACCACTCTCGCCTTCTCTATGTTTTCGCCATTCGTCTTGCCGTCATCCGTGTTCTTAGCCATGTCGTCTGTCGTTGTCCTGTTCGTATCCATTTATCCAATCCGAAAACAAAACTACACTCAAACTGAAACAGATATCCCCCCAAACAGCAAGCTGTTGGGGGAATACACAAAACAAAACAAAACTCACTTCTTTTTTTCTTTTTTTCACTATTTTTCACATAAACAAACAGAAAACACTAATCTCCACAAACGCTGTTTCAAATTCTCCCGCTTCCAAACGCTCTCGACTTCCCAGAATCCTTTGCACTGTGACGTGTTCAGGGTGGTATGGCCGTAAGCGAAGGAACCAGCCCTCTGCACTGTATATAAAGTCGAGGAAAGGAGACGCCCGCCACTTGACAACACAAACAATACTGCAGTTGATACGCAGAAGGCAGGGAGTTATCTGGGGGGGACAAAACACCAAAACTGCAATTGACATTGCTTTACCACTCCACGGCTCATAGTTCATAGTTGTCAGTCTAGAATCGAGCTCAAGAGAAGGCTGAGTGAGTCACCAATTCTTAGCAGGTGGTTTTGGAGCAAACTGTATAAACTGTTCAAAACAGCAATATGAAACTGGAGCTGTGTTCACACTACAGCACTGTTCAAACTACAGTGGTGATACAATAGTACACCCTACTGGTCGAAATAAGGAAAAGCTTACTGCACCGGGTATTCCCAGGCGGTCACCCATCCAAGTACTAACCCGGCCCGACTCTGCTTAGCTTCCGAGATCGGACGAGATCGGGCGTGCTCAGCGTGGTATGGCCGTAAGCGAAGGAACCAGCCCTCTGCACTGTATATAAAGTCGAGGAAAGGAGACGCCCGCCACTTGACAACACAAACAATACTGCAGTTGATACGCAGAAGGCAGGGAGTTATCTGGGGGGGACAAAACACCAAAACTGCAATTGACATTGCTTTACCACTCCACGGCTCATAGTTCATAGTTGTCAGTCTAGAATCGAGCTCAAGAGAAGGCTGAGTGAGTCACCAATTCTTAGCAGGTGGTTTTGGAGCAAACTGTATAAACTGTTCAAAACAGCAATATGAAACTGGAGCTGTGTTCACACTACAGCACTGTTCAAACTACAGTGGTGATACAATAGTACACCCTACTGGTCGAAATAAGGAAAAGCTTACTGCACCGGGTATTCCCATGCAAATGCTCCTCCAAGTCCCTATCCGATCCTCAACCGACCAATGGTTATGCGCCGTTTAGTAAAGTTGATGCAGTGGTTATGCGCCGTTTCGTAAAAATGATCTCTAACCCACCAATCATTATGCGAGGAATTTCAAACGTCATCTAATTTATACGGCTCCGGCGGCCACTATCGGTGAATCTCATTTACGACGTCCCTGTTACTCAGGTAAGTTTCATCCTCTTCATCCTTTGCTAGTTAGACATTTGTTAGGCATGTATAAAGCTGTGCCGATTTTGTCAAAAGATAAAATATTGTCTGGAAATCAGCAACTGACCATACCATCGTTTGCGGGATTTGGCTTGTTAATGTGTAATGACAACGTATTGACAACCTGTCAGTAGGCTAGCTGGCTAGCGCTAACAGCTAACGGGTCCCATAAAAAGTGTACCCACACACTTAGAACAACGCTTTCTTAAAGGAATAATCCATAATACGTTGCAATTATTTTGAGTTGGGGGCTATCAACAAAGTTTTCTGTCATGGTTCATCCGCCCCCCCAAGCCGTGTCATCCGCCCCCCTCCCCGCCACCAGTGTGCTGAACGAGCGGGGCCAGTTCTTGACGACAGTGGTGGTGGCAGCTGAGTCCGAGGGGTGCTACGCGCGCATGGCGAGAGGTCTCATTGCCCGGTTTCGACGTGCCAATGCTCCTGCGCCAAAAGTCTTGCAGACAACTGCTGTCGGTAAGTTTAATAACAATTCCATTGAAACCTATGATGAAATTGATAATCCAAGTGATGTACATATCAGTTAACTTCATATAATTTTTTTGCAAGACACACATGGATAACACAGTTATAAAAACATGTAACACATGTACACAAAATGTTGATATAATTTCATTGACAGCGGTTCATCCTTCCTGGAGAATCTGTTTGGTGACTGGGTTGCAGAGGGGTACTGTGGTCAGACTGGACATCCGACACCGGCTGCACCGCTGGGATGCTGTTGTCATCAAACAGAGCCACGCCAAGTATGGGGTGTTCATGAGTGCCTTGGCAGGTGCGGTGCTCGCCTACAACAAGGCGGACATGATGCTCCTAGTCCAGGCGGTCAGGAGTGGCAACCAAGAGCTGTACGCCAGGTATTCGGACGAGGAGATGATGGCGTTCCTCAAGCCTCACCAGGTCAGGTTGTATGTCAGGCGCATTACCCGTGGGGTTGTGGTAAGTGTGATATTGATCCATGTTTGAATTTCATGAATAAGAAGCAAACATACTTGCTTATTTGTCAATATGGATTCAACTGTACTGGACTAAGGTGTCACTCAGATCTAGTTTTGAAAATACATGTAAGATCATTAGGAGTAACGACTGATTTAACACTGTGACGGCCCGCTGGCCTGTGCCTTTCCCTTCACCATATTTAACCCTCTGTTTGCCCTCGTTGTTTCTGTGAGTGTTCCAGGTGTGCAGACTCTACCTGTGTCATGCTGTTTCCTTTGTTTTGCCTTTGCTATCTTTTGTCTTTGTCATTTGGTTTTGGTGCAGACGTTTCGCGCATTTGTTTGTTTGATAATTGCACCATATGGGAAAATAAAGCCAGTTTTGTTATTGGTAAAACCTACTCCGTCCATCAGTTGTGTTACACTCATTCTAGTTGTGACAACACTCAAAGCTGAGAATATATATGTTACAGGAGACCGCTTTGGTGATTGAGTCCATCATTGCCGAGTTCAGGGGACCAGCAGGCCTTGACATTGACGGAATCCACCTGTTCAAGTCGACAGAGGCAGTTGATGCTCACTGGGCAACTGCAAGCAAGCATCTCAGTTGCATGCAGGTGGGTTCATGTCTTTGCAGTCATCGTGTGTCATTATAAAACCATTCAAACTTGTATGGCAAAATTTCAAAGGACACCAGAATAAATAAGGAACTTGCAATTCGTTGTGCTTTACAGGATCCCCCTGGCATACAGCTGTATGTTTCTGTGAAGGTGGTGGTGCTGAATGGCGTTCGGCTGAACAAGCACAGGTGCCGGCGAGGCAGTAACTCTTTGGAGGGGTTGCACGCACACCTGTACAATGCCATTCCTTCACAGAGATGTGGTATTATGCCATTCCAAGTGAGTAATTAAAAAAAAAAAAAAAAAACACTTCGATATAGCGTAGTTTCAATGATGCATTTTATTTCACAGCTTTAGTCATCGCTTCTAAGCATATACAATAACAGTCAAAATGGTCATGTGTTTCAGGTATACCTGATGGCCTTTGCTGTGCAGTGGAACAACCGCATGGCATCACTCCGGGTTGCTGGTGGTCAGGGTCGGCAGACGTCGTGCATGGACGTGCGACAGATCCAGCGCATCAATCAGCAGGCCGAGGTTATCTTCGGCAAGGATCACATCCTGGAGCCCAACTTTGCTGCTCCAATGCCCGTCCCTGATGCGTACGAGCACCCAGACGAGGAGGAGCTCCTTGGCGTGGAGTATGCCATGTGCCAGTCCACCAGCTTCACTGCTAGGGACTACTATGTCCAGAAAGGTACAGTACTTAATCACACACTTACGCAAGGTTATCCTTAGTTATCCATAGTTTTTCATGCATATTCTAGCAATGACGACAAACATGGTATAAAGTTAAGTTTTAAAAGCAAAGAAGCAAAGAAACCGTGCATATTATTGAATGAATCCACAAGTGGTTGTTGTAACTACGCAGACACATTTGTGATTAGTACAATTACATATTTGCAGTTGAGGAAGAGCAGTCTCGTGAGGAGTCGGAGTCGGAGTCGGTTGAACAGGAACAAGGTGAAGATGAGGAGATGGCAGACGAGGGTCTTGGCATGTCTGCAGAGTCAGAGGAGGATCCTATCGACAGCGTCTGTAGGAAGCATGCCATCCTAACCCAGGCAGAACAGGTGGAGGAGGAGGATAGTCCTGCTCTGCAAGATGTGCTCATGAGCCAGAGACATCTGCATCTGCCAGGAATAGAGGAAGTGGAGACACTGGCCTTGCTGCTTCTAGAACTGGCAGACGACAGCGACCTCCACCTAGTGCCAGCCGACCTCAGGCAGAAGATCACCACCGCCGCCAGCTCTCTTCACGAGCATGACAAGACCGCCGCCCTATTCGTCAAACAGTATGAGTCCAGGTGGGGCTACACCTTGTTTGGTCGGTGCCTTGTTTGAGTCAGTGTTTCAAAGTGTTTTAGCAAGTAGAGCAATACAGTCAGCCTATTTATTTATATTGTAGTTAAAAATGCACTTTGTAGTTTAATTAAAGAATGTTCTTGTCTTTTTTTATTATTTATATTGTAGTTAAAAATGCACTTTGTAGTATTTTTTTATACAAACATGTTCTGGTCTATGTCCAATATCCGGTCCAATCTAACCTCTGTTTCAATCTAACACAATTCATTTACATACCCTTTATTGTTAGTTTATGTTCAATTAATCGGTGTTTTTGTCATGCGTGTCCTCGTGCCGTTTTTTTGTGTGCATGTCCTTGTGATGTTTGTATGTCTTTGTCAGCTCCATGTTTAACTAAATGTTTGTAAATGTTTGTCTCTCGTCATCTCACTCATGGCCTGTACCTTGACGTGGTGAGTGGGCTTTCAACTAAACAGGTCTGCCTACTTGTGTTTGTGTGTCATAAAAATAATATATCTGTGCCCCATACATGGAATCTGAGTGCATATGTAGTAAATGGAAAAATGTGCATGTTGAAACCTTTACATTGGGTTCTTTGTAAATTTTGAATGCATTTTCGTTTCACAAAATGCACTGTTCTCATGTCTTATTCAGTAACTGTTGGTGACCATCTGCGGCATTTTAGCAACCACACTCTCGCAGTTCGTTGGGACGAAACACATTCTAGTTAAAGAATAAAACTGTAATACTATTTGGTAATTTGTGAATAACACTTTTAAGTAATAGTATAAATAAAAGTATTATAAAAGTATTTCAAGTATTTTGGAGTCTCTGTATGCTTGGGTTTCAGAAAAAAAGAGGAGGGTGGGACATGTCAAAAATGATTGTAGGTCAAACACCTAGAGTATAAGCTCTAAGAAAATACTTTTACCAACACCCAGTTTATTAATTATGGGCTGCATGGTAAGTAGGATGGTGGGGCATATCTCATGTCACACATCATAACACGAGGTGCAAGCATTCAGAAATGGTATGGTTTGTATGATCAGTTTCCCCTTATAAAGGGGAAATACACTATGGTATTTTTTGGTCAAAGCAATGCATCAATGGTGATCAAGTATTATAGACTACAATTTAATCTGACTCCAATAAGATTAGTAGGTTGACCTCGAATGTAGTTTATCAACTAATAACACGTGAGTAAGGCTAAGAAGGGCTACGGAGGAAAGAGATATGAATGGTGGTTTATTTAACAGTTACCAATAACCTTAAATGTAACCAAGTAAACCAAATGAAAGAAATCAAGTTACATAGGTTAAAACCAGATAAAACAGAGAAGTTGTCTTTGTGTCTTCTCCCAGACTCTGAAGTGTCAATATGCATTGCTAATTAGATTGTGCTGACTGCACCCCCTGGGTGGTCATTACAATGAGTCGTGTGAATGGCTCAAATGTCTTCCAGACAAAGTGAGAGTGCATTAAATACATTCTTACACCCTTTATAGTTCAGGCCAAAAATGTTATAATTGTACACTTTTCCACCTAAATATATAAATCTCATCAATCTACATACCTGTTTATACCTGTTTATACTGTTCATACAGCATTACATTTTTATATTTATTCTGCTATCTACCCTATTGTTACTGTTAATACATATATACTGCTAGACTGCATTGCCTATACAGCTCATATGCTGATACACTGTTCATACTGTAACCTATTTATTCTGCTTATAATGCTACTGCTATTCATTTACTGCTTACACTGCACTACTATACTATACTGCACTACTTACTGCTCACATACTGCACTACTTGTATATACTGTTCATTGCACTTTCTGCTTTTTGCACTTCTGGTTAGACGCTAACTGCATTTCGTTGTCTCTGTACTTGTACTCTGCACAATGACAATAAAGTTGAATCTAATCTAATCTAATCATCTACATCAACTCAAACTATGCAAATAATGCAAACAACATTCAGCAGCCAAGTGGATTTCAATCAATTCTTATACATGACATTTCTGTAAATAGAACTTCAGGCCAGTGAACACCAGGGGGCATCCTTCTTTCTGATCATTTTTGATCCGATCCCAGGTTGAGCAATAGGGACTTGGGGGGGTCATGGGCCATTCCCAGGCGGTCACCCATCCAAGTACTAACCCGGCCCGACTCTGCTTAGCTTCCGAGATCGGACGAGATCGGGCGTGCTCAGCGTGGTATGGCCGTAAGCGAAGGAACCAGCCCTCTGCACTGTATATAAAGTCGAGGAAAGGAGACGCCCGCCACTTGACAACACAAACAATACTGCAGTTGATACGCAGAAGGCAGGGAGTTATCTGGGGGGGACAAAACACCAAAACTGCAATTGACATTGCTTTACCACTCCACGGCTCATAGTTCATAGTTGTCAGTCTAGAATCGAGCTCAAGAGAAGGCTGAGTGAGTCACCAATTCTTAGCAGGTGGTTTTGGAGCAAACTGTATAAACTGTTCAAAACAGCAATATGAAACTGGAGCTGTGTTCACACTACAGCACTGTTCAAACTACAGTGGTGATACAATAGTACACCCTACTGGTCGAAATAAGGAAAAGCTTACTGCACCGGGTATTCCCAGGCGGTCACCCATCCAAGTACTAACCCGGCCCGACTCTGCTTAGCTTCCGAGATCGGACGAGATCGGGCGTGCTCAGCGTGGTATGGCCGTAAGCGAAGGAACCAGCCCTCTGCACTGTATATAAAGTCGAGGAAAGGAGACGCCCGCCACTTGACAACACAAACAATACTGCAGTTGATACGCAGAAGGCAGGGAGTTATCTGGGGGGGACAAAACACCAAAACTGCAATTGACATTGCTTTACCACTCCACGGCTCATAGTTCATAGTTGTCAGTCTAGAATCGAGCTCAAGAGAAGGCTGAGTGAGTCACCAATTCTTAGCAGGTGGTTTTGGAGCAAACTGTATAAACTGTTCAAAACAGCAATATGAAACTGGAGCTGTGTTCACACTACAGCACTGTTCAAACTACAGTGGTGATACAATAGTACACCCTACTGGTCGAAATAAGGAAAAGCTTACTGCACCGGGTATTCCCAGGCGGTCACCCATCCAAGTACTAACCCGGCCCGACTCTGCTTAGCTTCCGAGATCGGACGAGATCGGGCGTGCTCAGCGTGGTATGGCCGTAAGCGAAGGAACCAGCCCTCTGCACTGTATATAAAGTCGAGGAAAGGAGACGCCCGCCACTTGACAACACAAACAATACTGCAGTTGATACGCAGAAGGCAGGGAGTTATCTGGGGGGGACAAAACACCAAAACTGCAATTGACATTGCTTTACCACTCCACGGCTCATAGTTCATAGTTGTCAGTCTAGAATCGAGCTCAAGAGAAGGCTGAGTGAGTCACCAATTCTTAGCAGGTGGTTTTGGAGCAAACTGTATAAACTGTTCAAAACAGCAATATGAAACTGGAGCTGTGTTCACACTACAGCACTGTTCAAACTACAGTGGTGATACAATAGTACACCCTACTGGTCGAAATAAGGAAAAGCTTACTGCACCGGGTATTCCCAGGCGGTCACCCATCCAAGTACTAACCCGGCCCGACTCTGCTTAGCTTCCGAGATCGGACGAGATCGGGCGTGCTCAGCGTGGTATGGCCGTAAGCGAAGGAACCAGCCCTCTGCACTGTATATAAAGTCGAGGAAAGGAGACGCCCGCCACTTGACAACACAAACAATACTGCAGTTGATACGCAGAAGGCAGGGAGTTATCTGGGGGGGACAAAACACCAAAACTGCAATTGACATTGCTTTACCACTCCACGGCTCATAGTTCATAGTTGTCAGTCTAGAATCGAGCTCAAGAGAAGGCTGAGTGAGTCACCAATTCTTAGCAGGTGGTTTTGGAGCAAACTGTATAAACTGTTCAAAACAGCAATATGAAACTGGAGCTGTGTTCACACTACAGCACTGTTCAAACTACAGTGGTGATACAATAGTACACCCTACTGGTCGAAATAAGGAAAAGCTTACTGCACCGGGTATTCCCAGGCGGTCACCCATCCAAGTACTAACCCGGCCCGACTCTGCTTAGCTTCCGAGATCGGACGAGATCGGGCGTGCTCAGCGTGGTATGGCCGTAAGCGAAGGAACCAGCCCTCTGCACTGTATATAAAGTCGAGGAAAGGAGACGCCCGCCACTTGACAACACAAACAATACTGCAGTTGATACGCAGAAGGCAGGGAGTTATCTGGGGGGGACAAAACACCAAAACTGCAATTGACATTGCTTTACCACTCCACGGCTCATAGTTCATAGTTGTCAGTCTAGAATCGAGCTCAAGAGAAGGCTGAGTGAGTCACCAATTCTTAGCAGGTGGTTTTGGAGCAAACTGTATAAACTGTTCAAAACAGCAATATGAAACTGGAGCTGTGTTCACACTACAGCACTGTTCAAACTACAGTGGTGATACAATAGTACACCCTACTGGTCGAAATAAGGAAAAGCTTACTGCACCGGGTATTCCCAGGCGGTCACCCATCCAAGTACTAACCCGGCCCGACTCTGCTTAGCTTCCGAGATCGGACGAGATCGGGCGTGCTCAGCGTGGTATGGCCGTAAGCGAAGGAACCAGCCCTCTGCACTGTATATAAAGTCGAGGAAAGGAGACGCCCGCCACTTGACAACACAAACAATACTGCAGTTGATACGCAGAAGGCAGGGAGTTATCTGGGGGGGACAAAACACCAAAACTGCAATTGACATTGCTTTACCACTCCACGGCTCATAGTTCATAGTTGTCAGTCTAGAATCGAGCTCAAGAGAAGGCTGAGTGAGTCACCAATTCTTAGCAGGTGGTTTTGGAGCAAACTGTATAAACTGTTCAAAACAGCAATATGAAACTGGAGCTGTGTTCACACTACAGCACTGTTCAAACTACAGTGGTGATACAATAGTACACCCTACTGGTCGAAATAAGGAAAAGCTTACTGCACCGGGTATTCCCAGGCGGTCACCCATCCAAGTACTAACCCGGCCCGACTCTGCTTAGCTTCCGAGATCGGACGAGATCGGGCGTGCTCAGCGTGGTATGGCCGTAAGCGAAGGAACCAGCCCTCTGCACTGTATATAAAGTCGAGGAAAGGAGACGCCCGCCACTTGACAACACAAACAATACTGCAGTTGATACGCAGAAGGCAGGGAGTTATCTGGGGGGGACAAAACACCAAAACTGCAATTGACATTGCTTTACCACTCCACGGCTCATAGTTCATAGTTGTCAGTCTAGAATCGAGCTCAAGAGAAGGCTGAGTGAGTCACCAATTCTTAGCAGGTGGTTTTGGAGCAAACTGTATAAACTGTTCAAAACAGCAATATGAAACTGGAGCTGTGTTCACACTACAGCACTGTTCAAACTACAGTGGTGATACAATAGTACACCCTACTGGTCGAAATAAGGAAAAGCTTACTGCACCGGGTATTCCCAGGCAGTCACCCATCCAAGTACTAACCCGGCCCGACTCTGCTTAGCTTCCGAGATCGGACGAGATCGGGCGTGCTCAGCGTGGTATGGCCGTAAGCGAAGGAACCAGCCCTCTGCACTGTATATAAAGTCGAGGAAAGGAGACGCCCGCCACTTGACAACACAAACAATACTGCAGTTGATACGCAGAAGGCAGGGAGTTATCTGGGGGGGACAAAACACCAAAACTGCAATTGACATTGCTTTACCACTCCACGGCTCATAGTTCATAGTTGTCAGTCTAGAATCGAGCTCAAGAGAAGGCTGAGTGAGTCACCAATTCTTAGCAGGTGGTTTTGGAGCAAACTGTATAAACTGTTCAAAACAGCAATATGAAACTGGAGCTGTGTTCACACTACAGCACTGTTCAAACTACAGTGGTGATACAATAGTACACCCTACTGGTCGAAATAAGGAAAAGCTTACTGCACCGGGTATTCCCAGGCGGTCACCCATCCAAGTACTAACCCGGCCCGACTCTGCTTAGCTTCCGAGATCGGACGAGATCGGGCGTGCTCAGCGTGGTATGGCCGTAAGCGAAGGAACCAGCCCTCTGCACTGTATATAAAGTCGAGGAAAGGAGACGCCCGCCACTTGACAACACAAACAATACTGCAGTTGATACGCAGAAGGCAGGGAGTTATCTGGGGGGGACAAAACACCAAAACTGCAATTGACATTGCTTTACCACTCCACGGCTCATAGTTCATAGTTGTCAGTCTAGAATCGAGCTCAAGAGAAGGCTGAGTGAGTCACCAATTCTTAGCAGGTGGTTTTGGAGCAAACTGTATAAACTGTTCAAAACAGCAATATGAAACTGGAGCTGTGTTCACACTACAGCACTGTTCAAACTACAGTGGTGATACAATAGTACACCCTACTGGTCGAAATAAGGAAAAGCTTACTGCACCGGGTATTCCCAGGCGGTCACCCATCCAAGTACTAACCCGGCCCGACTCTGCTTAGCTTCCGAGATCGGACGAGATCGGGCGTGCTCAGCGTGGTATGGCCGTAAGCGAAGGAACCAGCCCTCTGCACTGTATATAAAGTCGAGGAAAGGAGACGCCCGCCACTTGACAACACAAACAATACTGCAGTTGATACGCAGAAGGCAGGGAGTTATCTGGGGGGGACAAAACACCAAAACTGCAATTGACATTGCTTTACCACTCCACGGCTCATAGTTCATAGTTGTCAGTCTAGAATCGAGCTCAAGAGAAGGCTGAGTGAGTCACCAATTCTTAGCAGGTGGTTTTGGAGCAAACTGTATAAACTGTTCAAAACAGCAATATGAAACTGGAGCTGTGTTCACACTACAGCACTGTTCAAACTACAGTGGTGATACAATAGTACACCCTACTGGTCGAAATAAGGAAAAGCTTACTGCACCGGGTATTCCCAGGCGGTCACCCATCCAAGTACTAACCCGGCCCGACTCTGCTTAGCTTCCGAGATCGGACGAGATCGGGCGTGCTCAGCGTGGTATGGCCGTAAGCGAAGGAACCAGCCCTCTGCACTGTATATAAAGTCGAGGAAAGGAGACGCCCGCCACTTGACAACACAAACAATACTGCAGTTGATACGCAGAAGGCAGGGAGTTATCTGGGGGGGACAAAACACCAAAACTGCAATTGACATTGCTTTACCACTCCACGGCTCATAGTTCATAGTTGTCAGTCTAGAATCGAGCTCAAGAGAAGGCTGAGTGAGTCACCAATTCTTAGCAGGTGGTTTTGGAGCAAACTGTATAAACTGTTCAAAACAGCAATATGAAACTGGAGCTGTGTTCACACTACAGCACTGTTCAAACTACAGTGGTGATACAATAGTACACCCTACTGGTCGAAATAAGGAAAAGCTTACTGCACCGGGTATTCCCAGGCGGTCACCCATCCAAGTACTAACCCGGCCCGACTCTGCTTAGCTTCCGAGATCGGACGAGATCGGGCGTGCTCAGCGTGGTATGGCCGTAAGCGAAGGAACCAGCCCTCTGCACTGTATATAAAGTCGAGGAAAGGAGACGCCCGCCACTTGACAACACAAACAATACTGCAGTTGATACGCAGAAGGCAGGGAGTTATCTGGGGGGGACAAAACACCAAAACTGCAATTGACATTGCTTTACCACTCCACGGCTCATAGTTCATAGTTGTCAGTCTAGAATCGAGCTCAAGAGAAGGCTGAGTGAGTCACCAATTCTTAGCAGGTGGTTTTGGAGCAAACTGTATAAACTGTTCAAAACAGCAATATGAAACTGGAGCTGTGTTCACACTACAGCACTGTTCAAACTACAGTGGTGATACAATAGTACACCCTACTGGTCGAAATAAGGAAAAGCTTACTGCACCGGGTATTCCCAGGCGGTCACCCATCCAAGTACTAACCCGGCCCGACTCTGCTTAGCTTCCGAGATCGGACGAGATCGGGCGTGCTCAGCGTGGTATGGCCGTAAGCGAAGGAACCAGCCCTCTGCACTGTATATAAAGTCGAGGAAAGGAGACGCCCGCCACTTGACAACACAAACAATACTGCAGTTGATACGCAGAAGGCAGGGAGTTATCTGGGGGGGACAAAACACCAAAACTGCAATTGACATTGCTTTACCACTCCACGGCTCATAGTTCATAGTTGTCAGTCTAGAATCGAGCTCAAGAGAAGGCTGAGTGAGTCACCAATTCTTAGCAGGTGGTTTTGGAGCAAACTGTATAAACTGTTCAAAACAGCAATATGAAACTGGAGCTGTGTTCACACTACAGCACTGTTCAAACTACAGTGGTGATACAATAGTACACCCTACTGGTCGAAATAAGGAAAAGCTTACTGCACCGGGTATTCCCAGGCGGTCACCCATCCAAGTACTAACCCGGCCCGACTCTGCTTAGCTTCCGAGATCGGACGAGATCGGGCGTGCTCAGCGTGGTATGGCCGTAAGCGAAGGAACCAGCCCTCTGCACTGTATATAAAGTCGAGGAAAGGAGACGCCCGCCACTTGACAACACAAACAATACTGCAGTTGATACGCAGAAGGCAGGGAGTTATCTGGGGGGGACAAAACACCAAAACTGCAATTGACATTGCTTTACCACTCCACGGCTCATAGTTCATAGTTGTCAGTCTAGAATCGAGCTCAAGAGAAGGCTGAGTGAGTCACCAATTCTTAGCAGGTGGTTTTGGAGCAAACTGTATAAACTGTTCAAAACAGCAATATGAAACTGGAGCTGTGTTCACACTACAGCACTGTTCAAACTACAGTGGTGATACAATAGTACACCCTACTGGTCGAAATAAGGAAAAGCTTACTGCACCGGGTATTCCCAGGCGGTCACCCATCCAAGTACTAACCCGGCCCGACTCTGCTTAGCTTCCGAGATCGGACGAGATCGGGCGTGCTCAGCGTGGTATGGCCGTAAGCGAAGGAACCAGCCCTCTGCACTGTATATAAAGTCGAGGAAAGGAGACGCCCGCCACTTGACAACACAAACAATACTGCAGTTGATACGCAGAAGGCAGGGAGTTATCTGGGGGGGACAAAACACCAAAACTGCAATTGACATTGCTTTACCACTCCACGGCTCATAGTTCATAGTTGTCAGTCTAGAATCGAGCTCAAGAGAAGGCTGAGTGAGTCACCAATTCTTAGCAGGTGGTTTTGGAGCAAACTGTATAAACTGTTCAAAACAGCAATATGAAACTGGAGCTGTGTTCACACTACAGCACTGTTCAAACTACAGTGGTGATACAATAGTACACCCTACTGGTCGAAATAAGGAAAAGCTTACTGCACCGGGTATTCCCAGGCGGTCACCCATCCAAGTACTAACCCGGCCCGACTCTGCTTAGCTTCCGAGATCGGACGAGATCGGGCGTGCTCAGCGTGGTATGGCCGTAAGCGAAGGAACCAGCCCTCTGCACTGTATATAAAGTCGAGGAAAGGAGACGCCCGCCACTTGACAACACAAACAATACTGCAGTTGATACGCAGAAGGCAGGGAGTTATCTGGGGGGGACAAAACACCAAAACTGCAATTGACATTGCTTTACCACTCCACGGCTCATAGTTCATAGTTGTCAGTCTAGAATCGAGCTCAAGAGAAGGCTGAGTGAGTCACCAATTCTTAGCAGGTGGTTTTGGAGCAAACTGTATAAACTGTTCAAAACAGCAATATGAAACTGGAGCTGTGTTCACACTACAGCACTGTTCAAACTACAGTGGTGATACAATAGTACACCCTACTGGTCGAAATAAGGAAAAGCTTACTGCACCGGGTATTCCCAGGCGGTCACCCATCCAAGTACTAACCCGGCCCGACTCTGCTTAGCTTCCGAGATCGGACGAGATCGGGCGTGCTCAGCGTGGTATGGCCGTAAGCGAAGGAACCAGCCCTCTGCACTGTATATAAAGTCGAGGAAAGGAGACGCCCGCCACTTGACAACACAAACAATACTGCAGTTGATACGCAGAAGGCAGGGAGTTATCTGGGGGGGACAAAACACCAAAACTGCAATTGACATTGCTTTACCACTCCACGGCTCATAGTTCATAGTTGTCAGTCTAGAATCGAGCTCAAGAGAAGGCTGAGTGAGTCACCAATTCTTAGCAGGTGGTTTTGGAGCAAACTGTATAAACTGTTCAAAACAGCAATATGAAACTGGAGCTGTGTTCACACTACAGCACTGTTCAAACTACAGTGGTGATACAATAGTACACCCTACTGGTCGAAATAAGGAAAAGCTTACTGCACCGGGTATTCCCAGGCGGTCACCCATCCAAGTACTAACCCGGCCCGACTCTGCTTAGCTTCCGAGATCGGACGAGATCGGGCGTGCTCAGCGTGGTATGGCCGTAAGCGAAGGAACCAGCCCTCTGCACTGTATATAAAGTCGAGGAAAGGAGACGCCCGCCACTTGACAACACAAACAATACTGCAGTTGATACGCAGAAGGCAGGGAGTTATCTGGGGGGGACAAAACACCAAAACTGCAATTGACATTGCTTTACCACTCCACGGCTCATAGTTCATAGTTGTCAGTCTAGAATCGAGCTCAAGAGAAGGCTGAGTGAGTCACCAATTCTTAGCAGGTGGTTTTGGAGCAAACTGTATAAACTGTTCAAAACAGCAATATGAAACTGGAGCTGTGTTCACACTACAGCACTGTTCAAACTACAGTGGTGATACAATAGTACACCCTACTGGTCGAAATAAGGAAAAGCTTACTGCACCGGGTATTCCCAGGCGGTCACCCATCCAAGTACTAACCCGGCCCGACTCTGCTTAGCTTCCGAGATCGGACGAGATCGGGCGTGCTCAGCGTGGTATGGCCGTAAGCGAAGGAACCAGCCCTCTGCACTGTATATAAAGTCGAGGAAAGGAGACGCCCGCCACTTGACAACACAAACAATACTGCAGTTGATACGCAGAAGGCAGGGAGTTATCTGGGGGGGACAAAACACCAAAACTGCAATTGACATTGCTTTACCACTCCACGGCTCATAGTTCATAGTTGTCAGTCTAGAATCGAGCTCAAGAGAAGGCTGAGTGAGTCACCAATTCTTAGCAGGTGGTTTTGGAGCAAACTGTATAAACTGTTCAAAACAGCAATATGAAACTGGAGCTGTGTTCACACTACAGCACTGTTCAAACTACAGTGGTGATACAATAGTACACCCTACTGGTCGAAATAAGGAAAAGCTTACTGCACCGGGTATTCCCAGGCGGTCACCCATCCAAGTACTAACCCGGCCCGACTCTGCTTAGCTTCCGAGATCGGACGAGATCGGGCGTGCTCAGCGTGGTATGGCCGTAAGCGAAGGAACCAGCCCTCTGCACTGTATATAAAGTCGAGGAAAGGAGACGCCCGCCACTTGACAACACAAACAATACTGCAGTTGATACGCAGAAGGCAGGGAGTTATCTGGGGGGGACAAAACACCAAAACTGCAATTGACATTGCTTTACCACTCCACGGCTCATAGTTCATAGTTGTCAGTCTAGAATCGAGCTCAAGAGAAGGCTGAGTGAGTCACCAATTCTTAGCAGGTGGTTTTGGAGCAAACTGTATAAACTGTTCAAAACAGCAATATGAAACTGGAGCTGTGTTCACACTACAGCACTGTTCAAACTACAGTGGTGATACAATAGTACACCCTACTGGTCGAAATAAGGAAAAGCTTACTGCACCGGGTATTCCCAGGCGGTCACCCATCCAAGTACTAACCCGGCCCGACTCTGCTTAGCTTCCGAGATCGGACGAGATCGGGCGTGCTCAGCGTGGTATGGCCGTAAGCGAAGGAACCAGCCCTCTGCACTGTATATAAAGTCGAGGAAAGGAGACGCCCGCCACTTGACAACACAAACAATACTGCAGTTGATACGCAGAAGGCAGGGAGTTATCTGGGGGGGACAAAACACCAAAACTGCAATTGACATTGCTTTACCACTCCACGGCTCATAGTTCATAGTTGTCAGTCTAGAATCGAGCTCAAGAGAAGGCTGAGTGAGTCACCAATTCTTAGCAGGTGGTTTTGGAGCAAACTGTATAAACTGTTCAAAACAGCAATATGAAACTGGAGCTGTGTTCACACTACAGCACTGTTCAAACTACAGTGGTGATACAATAGTACACCCTACTGGTCGAAATAAGGAAAAGCTTACTGCACCGGGTATTCCCAGGCGGTCACCCATCCAAGTACTAACCCGGCCCGACTCTGCTTAGCTTCCGAGATCGGACGAGATCGGGCGTGCTCAGCGTGGTATGGCCGTAAGCGAAGGAACCAGCCCTCTGCACTGTATATAAAGTCGAGGAAAGGAGACGCCCGCCACTTGACAACACAAACAATACTGCAGTTGATACGCAGAAGGCAGGGAGTTATCTGGGGGGGACAAAACACCAAAACTGCAATTGACATTGCTTTACCACTCCACGGCTCATAGTTCATAGTTGTCAGTCTAGAATCGAGCTCAAGAGAAGGCTGAGTGAGTCACCAATTCTTAGCAGGTGGTTTTGGAGCAAACTGTATAAACTGTTCAAAACAGCAATATGAAACTGGAGCTGTGTTCACACTACAGCACTGTTCAAACTACAGTGGTGATACAATAGTACACCCTACTGGTCGAAATAAGGAAAAGCTTACTGCACCGGGTATTCCCAGGCAGTCACCCATCCAAGTACTAACCCGGCCCGACTCTGCTTAGCTTCCGAGATCGGACGAGATCGGGCGTGCTCAGCGTGGTATGGCCGTAAGCGAAGGAACCAGCCCTCTGCACTGTATATAAAGTCGAGGAAAGGAGACGCCCGCCACTTGACAACACAAACAATACTGCAGTTGATACGCAGAAGGCAGGGAGTTATCTGGGGGGGACAAAACACCAAAACTGCAATTGACATTGCTTTACCACTCCACGGCTCATAGTTCATAGTTGTCAGTCTAGAATCGAGCTCAAGAGAAGGCTGAGTGAGTCACCAATTCTTAGCAGGTGGTTTTGGAGCAAACTGTATAAACTGTTCAAAACAGCAATATGAAACTGGAGCTGTGTTCACACTACAGCACTGTTCAAACTACAGTGGTGATACAATAGTACACCCTACTGGTCGAAATAAGGAAAAGCTTACTGCACCGGGTATTCCCAGGCGGTCACCCATCCAAGTACTAACCCGGCCCGACTCTGCTTAGCTTCCGAGATCGGACGAGATCGGGCGTGCTCAGCGTGGTATGGCCGTAAGCGAAGGAACCAGCCCTCTGCACTGTATATAAAGTCGAGGAAAGGAGACGCCCGCCACTTGACAACACAAACAATACTGCAGTTGATACGCAGAAGGCAGGGAGTTATCTGGGGGGGACAAAACACCAAAACTGCAATTGACATTGCTTTACCACTCCACGGCTCATAGTTCATAGTTGTCAGTCTAGAATCGAGCTCAAGAGAAGGCTGAGTGAGTCACCAATTCTTAGCAGGTGGTTTTGGAGCAAACTGTATAAACTGTTCAAAACAGCAATATGAAACTGGAGCTGTGTTCACACTACAGCACTGTTCAAACTACAGTGGTGATACAATAGTACACCCTACTGGTCGAAATAAGGAAAAGCTTACTGCACCGGGTATTCCCAGGCGGTCACCCATCCAAGTACTAACCCGGCCCGACTCTGCTTAGCTTCCGAGATCGGACGAGATCGGGCGTGCTCAGCGTGGTATGGCCGTAAGCGAAGGAACCAGCCCTCTGCACTGTATATAAAGTCGAGGAAAGGAGACGCCCGCCACTTGACAACACAAACAATACTGCAGTTGATACGCAGAAGGCAGGGAGTTATCTGGGGGGGACAAAACACCAAAACTGCAATTGACATTGCTTTACCACTCCACGGCTCATAGTTCATAGTTGTCAGTCTAGAATCGAGCTCAAGAGAAGGCTGAGTGAGTCACCAATTCTTAGCAGGTGGTTTTGGAGCAAACTGTATAAACTGTTCAAAACAGCAATATGAAACTGGAGCTGTGTTCACACTACAGCACTGTTCAAACTACAGTGGTGATACAATAGTACACCCTACTGGTCGAAATAAGGAAAAGCTTACTGCACCGGGTATTCCCAGGCGGTCACCCATCCAAGTACTAACCCGGCCCGACTCTGCTTAGCTTCCGAGATCGGACGAGATCGGGCGTGCTCAGCGTGGTATGGCCGTAAGCGAAGGAACCAGCCCTCTGCACTGTATATAAAGTCGAGGAAAGGAGACGCCCGCCACTTGACAACACAAACAATACTGCAGTTGATACGCAGAAGGCAGGGAGTTATCTGGGGGGGACAAAACACCAAAACTGCAATTGACATTGCTTTACCACTCCACGGCTCATAGTTCATAGTTGTCAGTCTAGAATCGAGCTCAAGAGAAGGCTGAGTGAGTCACCAATTCTTAGCAGGTGGTTTTGGAGCAAACTGTATAAACTGTTCAAAACAGCAATATGAAACTGGAGCTGTGTTCACACTACAGCACTGTTCAAACTACAGTGGTGATACAATAGTACACCCTACTGGTCGAAATAAGGAAAAGCTTACTGCACCGGGTATTCCCAGGCGGTCACCCATCCAAGTACTAACCCGGCCCGACTCTGCTTAGCTTCCGAGATCGGACGAGATCGGGCGTGCTCAGCGTGGTATGGCCGTAAGCGAAGGAACCAGCCCTCTGCACTGTATATAAAGTCGAGGAAAGGAGACGCCCGCCACTTGACAACACAAACAATACTGCAGTTGATACGCAGAAGGCAGGGAGTTATCTGGGGGGGACAAAACACCAAAACTGCAATTGACATTGCTTTACCACTCCACGGCTCATAGTTCATAGTTGTCAGTCTAGAATCGAGCTCAAGAGAAGGCTGAGTGAGTCACCAATTCTTAGCAGGTGGTTTTGGAGCAAACTGTATAAACTGTTCAAAACAGCAATATGAAACTGGAGCTGTGTTCACACTACAGCACTGTTCAAACTACAGTGGTGATACAATAGTACACCCTACTGGTCGAAATAAGGAAAAGCTTACTGCACCGGGTATTCCCAGGCGGTCACCCATCCAAGTACTAACCCGGCCCGACTCTGCTTAGCTTCCGAGATCGGACGAGATCGGGCGTGCTCAGCGTGGTATGGCCGTAAGCGAAGGAACCAGCCCTCTGCACTGTATATAAAGTCGAGGAAAGGAGACGCCCGCCACTTGACAACACAAACAATACTGCAGTTGATACGCAGAAGGCAGGGAGTTATCTGGGGGGGACAAAACACCAAAACTGCAATTGACATTGCTTTACCACTCCACGGCTCATAGTTCATAGTTGTCAGTCTAGAATCGAGCTCAAGAGAAGGCTGAGTGAGTCACCAATTCTTAGCAGGTGGTTTTGGAGCAAACTGTATAAACTGTTCAAAACAGCAATATGAAACTGGAGCTGTGTTCACACTACAGCACTGTTCAAACTACAGTGGTGATACAATAGTACACCCTACTGGTCGAAATAAGGAAAAGCTTACTGCACCGGGTATTCCCAGGCGGTCACCCATCCAAGTACTAACCCGGCCCGACTCTGCTTAGCTTCCGAGATCGGACGAGATCGGGCGTGCTCAGCGTGGTATGGCCGTAAGCGAAGGAACCAGCCCTCTGCACTGTATATAAAGTCGAGGAAAGGAGACGCCCGCCACTTGACAACACAAACAATACTGCAGTTGATACGCAGAAGGCAGGGAGTTATCTGGGGGGGACAAAACACCAAAACTGCAATTGACATTGCTTTACCACTCCACGGCTCATAGTTCATAGTTGTCAGTCTAGAATCGAGCTCAAGAGAAGGCTGAGTGAGTCACCAATTCTTAGCAGGTGGTTTTGGAGCAAACTGTATAAACTGTTCAAAACAGCAATATGAAACTGGAGCTGTGTTCACACTACAGCACTGTTCAAACTACAGTGGTGATACAATAGTACACCCTACTGGTCGAAATAAGGAAAAGCTTACTGCACCGGGTATTCCCAGGCGGTCACCCATCCAAGTACTAACCCGGCCCGACTCTGCTTAGCTTCCGAGATCGGACGAGATCGGGCGTGCTCAGCGTGGTATGGCCGTAAGCGAAGGAACCAGCCCTCTGCACTGTATATAAAGTCGAGGAAAGGAGACGCCCGCCACTTGACAACACAAACAATACTGCAGTTGATACGCAGAAGGCAGGGAGTTATCTGGGGGGGACAAAACACCAAAACTGCAATTGACATTGCTTTACCACTCCACGGCTCATAGTTCATAGTTGTCAGTCTAGAATCGAGCTCAAGAGAAGGCTGAGTGAGTCACCAATTCTTAGCAGGTGGTTTTGGAGCAAACTGTATAAACTGTTCAAAACAGCAATATGAAACTGGAGCTGTGTTCACACTACAGCACTGTTCAAACTACAGTGGTGATACAATAGTACACCCTACTGGTCGAAATAAGGAAAAGCTTACTGCACCGGGTATTCCCAGGCGGTCACCCATCCAAGTACTAACCCGGCCCGACTCTGCTTAGCTTCCGAGATCGGACGAGATCGGGCGTGCTCAGCGTGGTATGGCCGTAAGCGAAGGAACCAGCCCTCTGCACTGTATATAAAGTCGAGGAAAGGAGACGCCCGCCACTTGACAACACAAACAATACTGCAGTTGATACGCAGAAGGCAGGGAGTTATCTGGGGGGGACAAAACACCAAAACTGCAATTGACATTGCTTTACCACTCCACGGCTCATAGTTCATAGTTGTCAGTCTAGAATCGAGCTCAAGAGAAGGCTGAGTGAGTCACCAATTCTTAGCAGGTGGTTTTGGAGCAAACTGTATAAACTGTTCAAAACAGCAATATGAAACTGGAGCTGTGTTCACACTACAGCACTGTTCAAACTACAGTGGTGATACAATAGTACACCCTACTGGTCGAAATAAGGAAAAGCTTACTGCACCGGGTATTCCCAGGCGGTCACCCATCCAAGTACTAACCCGGCCCGACTCTGCTTAGCTTCCGAGATCGGACGAGATCGGGCGTGCTCAGCGTGGTATGGCCGTAAGCGAAGGAACCAGCCCTCTGCACTGTATATAAAGTCGAGGAAAGGAGACGCCCGCCACTTGACAACACAAACAATACTGCAGTTGATACGCAGAAGGCAGGGAGTTATCTGGGGGGGACAAAACACCAAAACTGCAATTGACATTGCTTTACCACTCCACGGCTCATAGTTCATAGTTGTCAGTCTAGAATCGAGCTCAAGAGAAGGCTGAGTGAGTCACCAATTCTTAGCAGGTGGTTTTGGAGCAAACTGTATAAACTGTTCAAAACAGCAATATGAAACTGGAGCTGTGTTCACACTACAGCACTGTTCAAACTACAGTGGTGATACAATAGTACACCCTACTGGTCGAAATAAGGAAAAGCTTACTGCACCGGGTATTCCCAGGCGGTCACCCATCCAAGTACTAACCCGGCCCGACTCTGCTTAGCTTCCGAGATCGGACGAGATCGGGCGTGCTCAGCGTGGTATGGCCGTAAGCGAAGGAACCAGCCCTCTGCACTGTATATAAAGTCGAGGAAAGGAGACGCCCGCCACTTGACAACACAAACAATACTGCAGTTGATACGCAGAAGGCAGGGAGTTATCTGGGGGGGACAAAACACCAAAACTGCAATTGACATTGCTTTACCACTCCACGGCTCATAGTTCATAGTTGTCAGTCTAGAATCGAGCTCAAGAGAAGGCTGAGTGAGTCACCAATTCTTAGCAGGTGGTTTTGGAGCAAACTGTATAAACTGTTCAAAACAGCAATATGAAACTGGAGCTGTGTTCACACTACAGCACTGTTCAAACTACAGTGGTGATACAATAGTACACCCTACTGGTCGAAATAAGGAAAAGCTTACTGCACCGGGTATTCCCAGGCGGTCACCCATCCAAGTACTAACCCGGCCCGACTCTGCTTAGCTTCCGAGATCGGACGAGATCGGGCGTGCTCAGCGTGGTATGGCCGTAAGCGAAGGAACCAGCCCTCTGCACTGTATATAAAGTCGAGGAAAGGAGACGCCCGCCACTTGACAACACAAACAATACTGCAGTTGATACGCAGAAGGCAGGGAGTTATCTGGGGGGGACAAAACACCAAAACTGCAATTGACATTGCTTTACCACTCCACGGCTCATAGTTCATAGTTGTCAGTCTAGAATCGAGCTCAAGAGAAGGCTGAGTGAGTCACCAATTCTTAGCAGGTGGTTTTGGAGCAAACTGTATAAACTGTTCAAAACAGCAATATGAAACTGGAGCTGTGTTCACACTACAGCACTGTTCAAACTACAGTGGTGATACAATAGTACACCCTACTGGTCGAAATAAGGAAAAGCTTACTGCACCGGGTATTCCCAGGCGGTCACCCATCCAAGTACTAACCCGGCCCGACTCTGCTTAGCTTCCGAGATCGGACGAGATCGGGCGTGCTCAGCGTGGTATGGCCGTAAGCGAAGGAACCAGCCCTCTGCACTGTATATAAAGTCGAGGAAAGGAGACGCCCGCCACTTGACAACACAAACAATACTGCAGTTGATACGCAGAAGGCAGGGAGTTATCTGGGGGGGACAAAACACCAAAACTGCAATTGACATTGCTTTACCACTCCACGGCTCATAGTTCATAGTTGTCAGTCTAGAATCGAGCTCAAGAGAAGGCTGAGTGAGTCACCAATTCTTAGCAGGTGGTTTTGGAGCAAACTGTATAAACTGTTCAAAACAGCAATATGAAACTGGAGCTGTGTTCACACTACAGCACTGTTCAAACTACAGTGGTGATACAATAGTACACCCTACTGGTCGAAATAAGGAAAAGCTTACTGCACCGGGTATTCCCAGGCAGTCACCCATCCAAGTACTAACCCGGCCCGACTCTGCTTAGCTTCCGAGATCGGACGAGATCGGGCGTGCTCAGCGTGGTATGGCCGTAAGCGAAGGAACCAGCCCTCTGCACTGTATATAAAGTCGAGGAAAGGAGACGCCCGCCACTTGACAACACAAACAATACTGCAGTTGATACGCAGAAGGCAGGGAGTTATCTGGGGGGGACAAAACACCAAAACTGCAATTGACATTGCTTTACCACTCCACGGCTCATAGTTCATAGTTGTCAGTCTAGAATCGAGCTCAAGAGAAGGCTGAGTGAGTCACCAATTCTTAGCAGGTGGTTTTGGAGCAAACTGTATAAACTGTTCAAAACAGCAATATGAAACTGGAGCTGTGTTCACACTACAGCACTGTTCAAACTACAGTGGTGATACAATAGTACACCCTACTGGTCGAAATAAGGAAAAGCTTACTGCACCGGGTATTCCCAGGCGGTCACCCATCCAAGTACTAACCCGGCCCGACTCTGCTTAGCTTCCGAGATCGGACGAGATCGGGCGTGCTCAGCGTGGTATGGCCGTAAGCGAAGGAACCAGCCCTCTGCACTGTATATAAAGTCGAGGAAAGGAGACGCCCGCCACTTGACAACACAAACAATACTGCAGTTGATACGCAGAAGGCAGGGAGTTATCTGGGGGGGACAAAACACCAAAACTGCAATTGACATTGCTTTACCACTCCACGGCTCATAGTTCATAGTTGTCAGTCTAGAATCGAGCTCAAGAGAAGGCTGAGTGAGTCACCAATTCTTAGCAGGTGGTTTTGGAGCAAACTGTATAAACTGTTCAAAACAGCAATATGAAACTGGAGCTGTGTTCACACTACAGCACTGTTCAAACTACAGTGGTGATACAATAGTACACCCTACTGGTCGAAATAAGGAAAAGCTTACTGCACCGGGTATTCCCAGGCGGTCACCCATCCAAGTACTAACCCGGCCCGACTCTGCTTAGCTTCCGAGATCGGACGAGATCGGGCGTGCTCAGCGTGGTATGGCCGTAAGCGAAGGAACCAGCCCTCTGCACTGTATATAAAGTCGAGGAAAGGAGACGCCCGCCACTTGACAACACAAACAATACTGCAGTTGATACGCAGAAGGCAGGGAGTTATCTGGGGGGGACAAAACACCAAAACTGCAATTGACATTGCTTTACCACTCCACGGCTCATAGTTCATAGTTGTCAGTCTAGAATCGAGCTCAAGAGAAGGCTGAGTGAGTCACCAATTCTTAGCAGGTGGTTTTGGAGCAAACTGTATAAACTGTTCAAAACAGCAATATGAAACTGGAGCTGTGTTCACACTACAGCACTGTTCAAACTACAGTGGTGATACAATAGTACACCCTACTGGTCGAAATAAGGAAAAGCTTACTGCACCGGGTATTCCCAGGCGGTCACCCATCCAAGTACTAACCCGGCCCGACTCTGCTTAGCTTCCGAGATCGGACGAGATCGGGCGTGCTCAGCGTGGTATGGCCGTAAGCGAAGGAACCAGCCCTCTGCACTGTATATAAAGTCGAGGAAAGGAGACGCCCGCCACTTGACAACACAAACAATACTGCAGTTGATACGCAGAAGGCAGGGAGTTATCTGGGGGGGACAAAACACCAAAACTGCAATTGACATTGCTTTACCACTCCACGGCTCATAGTTCATAGTTGTCAGTCTAGAATCGAGCTCAAGAGAAGGCTGAGTGAGTCACCAATTCTTAGCAGGTGGTTTTGGAGCAAACTGTATAAACTGTTCAAAACAGCAATATGAAACTGGAGCTGTGTTCACACTACAGCACTGTTCAAACTACAGTGGTGATACAATAGTACACCCTACTGGTCGAAATAAGGAAAAGCTTACTGCACCGGGTATTCCCAGGCGGTCACCCATCCAAGTACTAACCCGGCCCGACTCTGCTTAGCTTCCGAGATCGGACGAGATCGGGCGTGCTCAGCGTGGTATGGCCGTAAGCGAAGGAACCAGCCCTCTGCACTGTATATAAAGTCGAGGAAAGGAGACGCCCGCCACTTGACAACACAAACAATACTGCAGTTGATACGCAGAAGGCAGGGAGTTATCTGGGGGGGACAAAACACCAAAACTGCAATTGACATTGCTTTACCACTCCACGGCTCATAGTTCATAGTTGTCAGTCTAGAATCGAGCTCAAGAGAAGGCTGAGTGAGTCACCAATTCTTAGCAGGTGGTTTTGGAGCAAACTGTATAAACTGTTCAAAACAGCAATATGAAACTGGAGCTGTGTTCACACTACAGCACTGTTCAAACTACAGTGGTGATACAATAGTACACCCTACTGGTCGAAATAAGGAAAAGCTTACTGCACCGGGTATTCCCAGGCGGTCACCCATCCAAGTACTAACCCGGCCCGACTCTGCTTAGCTTCCGAGATCGGACGAGATCGGGCGTGCTCAGCGTGGTATGGCCGTAAGCGAAGGAACCAGCCCTCTGCACTGTATATAAAGTCGAGGAAAGGAGACGCCCGCCACTTGACAACACAAACAATACTGCAGTTGATACGCAGAAGGCAGGGAGTTATCTGGGGGGGACAAAACACCAAAACTGCAATTGACATTGCTTTACCACTCCACGGCTCATAGTTCATAGTTGTCAGTCTAGAATCGAGCTCAAGAGAAGGCTGAGTGAGTCACCAATTCTTAGCAGGTGGTTTTGGAGCAAACTGTATAAACTGTTCAAAACAGCAATATGAAACTGGAGCTGTGTTCACACTACAGCACTGTTCAAACTACAGTGGTGATACAATAGTACACCCTACTGGTCGAAATAAGGAAAAGCTTACTGCACCGGGTATTCCCAGGCAGTCACCCATCCAAGTACTAACCCGGCCCGACTCTGCTTAGCTTCCGAGATCGGACGAGATCGGGCGTGCTCAGCGTGGTATGGCCGTAAGCGAAGGAACCAGCCCTCTGCACTGTATATAAAGTCGAGGAAAGGAGACGCCCGCCACTTGACAACACAAACAATACTGCAGTTGATACGCAGAAGGCAGGGAGTTATCTGGGGGGGACAAAACACCAAAACTGCAATTGACATTGCTTTACCACTCCACGGCTCATAGTTCATAGTTGTCAGTCTAGAATCGAGCTCAAGAGAAGGCTGAGTGAGTCACCAATTCTTAGCAGGTGGTTTTGGAGCAAACTGTATAAACTGTTCAAAACAGCAATATGAAACTGGAGCTGTGTTCACACTACAGCACTGTTCAAACTACAGTGGTGATACAATAGTACACCCTACTGGTCGAAATAAGGAAAAGCTTACTGCACCGGGTATTCCCAGGCGGTCACCCATCCAAGTACTAACCCGGCCCGACTCTGCTTAGCTTCCGAGATCGGACGAGATCGGGCGTGCTCAGCGTGGTATGGCCGTAAGCGAAGGAACCAGCCCTCTGCACTGTATATAAAGTCGAGGAAAGGAGACGCCCGCCACTTGACAACACAAACAATACTGCAGTTGATACGCAGAAGGCAGGGAGTTATCTGGGGGGGACAAAACACCAAAACTGCAATTGACATTGCTTTACCACTCCACGGCTCATAGTTCATAGTTGTCAGTCTAGAATCGAGCTCAAGAGAAGGCTGAGTGAGTCACCAATTCTTAGCAGGTGGTTTTGGAGCAAACTGTATAAACTGTTCAAAACAGCAATATGAAACTGGAGCTGTGTTCACACTACAGCACTGTTCAAACTACAGTGGTGATACAATAGTACACCCTACTGGTCGAAATAAGGAAAAGCTTACTGCACCGGGTATTCCCAGGCGGTCACCCATCCAAGTACTAACCCGGCCCGACTCTGCTTAGCTTCCGAGATCGGACGAGATCGGGCGTGCTCAGCGTGGTATGGCCGTAAGCGAAGGAACCAGCCCTCTGCACTGTATATAAAGTCGAGGAAAGGAGACGCCCGCCACTTGACAACACAAACAATACTGCAGTTGATACGCAGAAGGCAGGGAGTTATCTGGGGGGGACAAAACACCAAAACTGCAATTGACATTGCTTTACCACTCCACGGCTCATAGTTCATAGTTGTCAGTCTAGAATCGAGCTCAAGAGAAGGCTGAGTGAGTCACCAATTCTTAGCAGGTGGTTTTGGAGCAAACTGTATAAACTGTTCAAAACAGCAATATGAAACTGGAGCTGTGTTCACACTACAGCACTGTTCAAACTACAGTGGTGATACAATAGTACACCCTACTGGTCGAAATAAGGAAAAGCTTACTGCACCGGGTATTCCCAGGCGGTCACCCATCCAAGTACTAACCCGGCCCGACTCTGCTTAGCTTCCGAGATCGGACGAGATCGGGCGTGCTCAGCGTGGTATGGCCGTAAGCGAAGGAACCAGCCCTCTGCACTGTATATAAAGTCGAGGAAAGGAGACGCCCGCCACTTGACAACACAAACAATACTGCAGTTGATACGCAGAAGGCAGGGAGTTATCTGGGGGGGACAAAACACCAAAACTGCAATTGACATTGCTTTACCACTCCACGGCTCATAGTTCATAGTTGTCAGTCTAGAATCGAGCTCAAGAGAAGGCTGAGTGAGTCACCAATTCTTAGCAGGTGGTTTTGGAGCAAACTGTATAAACTGTTCAAAACAGCAATATGAAACTGGAGCTGTGTTCACACTACAGCACTGTTCAAACTACAGTGGTGATACAATAGTACACCCTACTGGTCGAAATAAGGAAAAGCTTACTGCACCGGGTATTCCCAGGCAGTCACCCATCCAAGTACTAACCCGGCCCGACTCTGCTTAGCTTCCGAGATCGGACGAGATCGGGCGTGCTCAGCGTGGTATGGCCGTAAGCGAAGGAACCAGCCCTCTGCACTGTATATAAAGTCGAGGAAAGGAGACGCCCGCCACTTGACAACACAAACAATACTGCAGTTGATACGCAGAAGGCAGGGAGTTATCTGGGGGGGACAAAACACCAAAACTGCAATTGACATTGCTTTACCACTCCACGGCTCATAGTTCATAGTTGTCAGTCTAGAATCGAGCTCAAGAGAAGGCTGAGTGAGTCACCAATTCTTAGCAGGTGGTTTTGGAGCAAACTGTATAAACTGTTCAAAACAGCAATATGAAACTGGAGCTGTGTTCACACTACAGCACTGTTCAAACTACAGTGGTGATACAATAGTACACCCTACTGGTCGAAATAAGGAAAAGCTTACTGCACCGGGTATTCCCAGGCGGTCACCCATCCAAGTACTAACCCGGCCCGACTCTGCTTAGCTTCCGAGATCGGACGAGATCGGGCGTGCTCAGCGTGGTATGGCCGTAAGCGAAGGAACCAGCCCTCTGCACTGTATATAAAGTCGAGGAAAGGAGACGCCCGCCACTTGACAACACAAACAATACTGCAGTTGATACGCAGAAGGCAGGGAGTTATCTGGGGGGGACAAAACACCAAAACTGCAATTGACATTGCTTTACCACTCCACGGCTCATAGTTCATAGTTGTCAGTCTAGAATCGAGCTCAAGAGAAGGCTGAGTGAGTCACCAATTCTTAGCAGGTGGTTTTGGAGCAAACTGTATAAACTGTTCAAAACAGCAATATGAAACTGGAGCTGTGTTCACACTACAGCACTGTTCAAACTACAGTGGTGATACAATAGTACACCCTACTGGTCGAAATAAGGAAAAGCTTACTGCACCGGGTATTCCCAGGCGGTCACCCATCCAAGTACTAACCCGGCCCGACTCTGCTTAGCTTCCGAGATCGGACGAGATCGGGCGTGCTCAGCGTGGTATGGCCGTAAGCGAAGGAACCAGCCCTCTGCACTGTATATAAAGTCGAGGAAAGGAGACGCCCGCCACTTGACAACACAAACAATACTGCAGTTGATACGCAGAAGGCAGGGAGTTATCTGGGGGGGACAAAACACCAAAACTGCAATTGACATTGCTTTACCACTCCACGGCTCATAGTTCATAGTTGTCAGTCTAGAATCGAGCTCAAGAGAAGGCTGAGTGAGTCACCAATTCTTAGCAGGTGGTTTTGGAGCAAACTGTATAAACTGTTCAAAACAGCAATATGAAACTGGAGCTGTGTTCACACTACAGCACTGTTCAAACTACAGTGGTGATACAATAGTACACCCTACTGGTCGAAATAAGGAAAAGCTTACTGCACCGGGTATTCCCAGGCGGTCACCCATCCAAGTACTAACCCGGCCCGACTCTGCTTAGCTTCCGAGATCGGACGAGATCGGGCGTGCTCAGCGTGGTATGGCCGTAAGCGAAGGAACCAGCCCTCTGCACTGTATATAAAGTCGAGGAAAGGAGACGCCCGCCACTTGACAACACAAACAATACTGCAGTTGATACGCAGAAGGCAGGGAGTTATCTGGGGGGGACAAAACACCAAAACTGCAATTGACATTGCTTTACCACTCCACGGCTCATAGTTCATAGTTGTCAGTCTAGAATCGAGCTCAAGAGAAGGCTGAGTGAGTCACCAATTCTTAGCAGGTGGTTTTGGAGCAAACTGTATAAACTGTTCAAAACAGCAATATGAAACTGGAGCTGTGTTCACACTACAGCACTGTTCAAACTACAGTGGTGATACAATAGTACACCCTACTGGTCGAAATAAGGAAAAGCTTACTGCACCGGGTATTCCCAGGCGGTCACCCATCCAAGTACTAACCCGGCCCGACTCTGCTTAGCTTCCGAGATCGGACGAGATCGGGCGTGCTCAGCGTGGTATGGCCGTAAGCGAAGGAACCAGCCCTCTGCACTGTATATAAAGTCGAGGAAAGGAGACGCCCGCCACTTGACAACACAAACAATACTGCAGTTGATACGCAGAAGGCAGGGAGTTATCTGGGGGGGACAAAACACCAAAACTGCAATTGACATTGCTTTACCACTCCACGGCTCATAGTTCATAGTTGTCAGTCTAGAATCGAGCTCAAGAGAAGGCTGAGTGAGTCACCAATTCTTAGCAGGTGGTTTTGGAGCAAACTGTATAAACTGTTCAAAACAGCAATATGAAACTGGAGCTGTGTTCACACTACAGCACTGTTCAAACTACAGTGGTGATACAATAGTACACCCTACTGGTCGAAATAAGGAAAAGCTTACTGCACCGGGTATTCCCAGGCGGTCTCTATCAAACTACTATCCCGGCCCCCCATCCTAGTACTAACCCGGCCCGACCCTGCTTAGCTTCTGAGATCGGACGTGTTCAGGGTGGTATGGCCGCAAGCGAAAGTCCCAGCCCTCTGTACTGTATATAAAGTCAAGGAAAGGAGACGCCCTCCACTTGACAACACAAACAATACTGTAGAGGCCTTTACGGAGTGCTTGCTACAGTGTAGCGTAGCGCGAACCGCGTACTAGTCGCACAAGTGACGCAGAAGCATGTAGAGGCCTTAAGTGTGCTCATCCATCACTCACTAGTTAACAACATGGCTTCGCTACTTTTCACAAAAGTATAAAGAAAAGGAGGAAATGAAATGAAATATATGTAGTCGGTCGTTCTTTTGCAAGGGGGCAATGGGTGGGGCACGGGTATGCAAGTAGCAAGCCCCTTACCTTGACTATGACAAAGTAATTAATGCTAATGTAAAAATATATGAAACATTCGCCAATTTAATTAATTTAGATGGTCACCCCTCACCAAACCACTGCTGCTCCAGATGGTTTGACGTTATCTCAAACTTCCTTCACTCAGTTTTTTCTGTATTATTTACAATATTGCTGTGAAAAGTGTATGCTTGTTATGTTAAGCAATAAAAGCAATGCCAGTTATGTTCTTAAGAATTGTCTTCTTTCCTCCAAAAAGTATAGATAATGTTATCAATATAATATAATAATCTACTCCTTAAGCAGTATCGATAATGGTATAGAATCGATAAAATCCTAACGATACCCATCCCTAGTTATGAATAGCCTAATTCATAACCACTTATAAAAATGCGTTTTGCATAAATTGTCTGCCAGGCAATTAAAAGGGACAGGCATATTTGAAACTTTGCAGCTGCTTTAATCATAATGATTAGTCAGGCTGCTCAGTATTATTGCAGATTGGGACCTACATAAATCTACTGCATATGTATGCATGTATGCTTGTTTTGGCTTACATCTCTTACATAACTTTCCAGGTATACTTACGAAATATCTGGGACAGCCCACCAATGCACAACCCGGGGGCCCTGCTATTGGGAAAGGAGTCAAGGTACAGACCCTCCATCTGCATAACAGCCTGCAACAGGTGGGTCGAGTCAAGTTTATTTATTTACTGTGAAATTGTGTGTTGAGTTATTATTATTGCATATTACAGTTGCACTTTTATTACCAATAACTACATTGATTTTGCCTGCAGGTGAATGGACACCAATCATACCAGCAGCCCCATGTTTAAGTACAACACAACCTATAGATGGAGAGACATCCACCCCATCTACCTCCACTGAAACACAGCCTGCACCACGTGAGCCCTGTGAATTGCACAATGCATTAGCACTTTTATTACCAATATATAAGTTATATGTCTAAGCAACACACACACAATGGGTATATAACTATATACATCTGTGTTTGACTTTACCTGCAAGTGAAAGGACACCTATCATAACACCAGCCCCATGTTTATGTACAACCATCCACTCCATCTACCTCCACTGAAACATAGCTTACAGCAAAGTCCTCTAGGACTCTAGTAAGTCCTCTAAGGCAGCACCTATAGTTCCTGCTGACTGGCCAGCCCTGTCTGATAAGGTGAGAACAGAGTTTGTAAGCAGAAGACCCTATCAAATAAAATCTGAATTAACTTTTCCGAAAAGAGAGAATGGAAGAAGTTGCCACCACCACAACTTTTACAGCACACTAGTAAATGGGGGAAAAATCATGAAAAGCTGTCTGGAAATATAATAAAGAAAATGTTTGTTCTAAAGCAAGTGTGGTTTGTGTTTTTGCTATCATGTTTAGATTTGAATGGATTACTGTATGTTTGTAGTGGGAAGGGGGTGCGGGGTTGATGAGATAGTGAGGTGGCAGCATCAGAGGGCAGGTTGGAGGAGTTTGGGTGGTAAGATATGCAGTGTGCAGGGAGTGTGGTATGCACACATAAGGAATTTTGTGGCATACGCGCACAGAGGGGCCTCTGGTATGCAGCGTGTAATGTGTAAGGAACTTCAGCGCACGCTGAGGGGGGGCGAGGCTACATATCTCGCCTATGACTCCAAAAAGGAAACCCCATGTGAAAAAAACAATACACTAAAGCATATTAGAAACACATGAATGTGTTTCTGTACGGTTTTGGGGATTGTTTATGGTAATTCTACATATCTATTTTGCTTTTGGCCTGTAAGGATTGGGATGGATATGTTACACTCGAACATCAGCGGAACCAAATGACGGCGCTCAGAGATGGTGGGGGGTTTAGCCCGAAGGCGTATTTAATAATAGAGGGGGAAAAGGGGTAGGGGAGAGAAGGATAATCCAAAAGAGTAATCGTGGGTCGGTCCAGGGTTCGGCAGGCAGGCGGGTAGTCGGACGAGCAGGGGTGTTCGGCAGGCAGGCGGGTAGTCAGACGAGCAGGGGTTCAGCAGGCAGGCGGGTAGTCAGACGAGCAGATGTTCGGGAAGGCGGGAGGTCCAGTAGTCGGGGAGGGGGCTAGGTCCGTGGAGGGGTCGACGAGGGGAAACACCAGGGAGGACGGAGTATCTGGATAAGCTGTTTTGGGATCAATGTTTGGGGGCAACTTTCTACCAGGAGTGCCTTGACATAGTGCATCCATTCATGTCATGCACTTATCGAGAGTGGTTGTTGGGGAGGGAGTGGGAACCCAACAAATCCCACACTTTACAGTAATTCTTGTGCTTTAATTATTTAAGTATTATTAGGTTTATAAAAAGAGCAATTGAAGTAACAAGCTTGTTATGGGAGTTATTGTAAATTATCCTAAGTGTTGACATGTCAATTAGATAGGAATAAAACAGTATGTCATATTTTTTGTCTTTTATTTATCTATCTGTGATTAGCTGGGGGATGTTGTAGTAGATGTAGATTGTGTGATCTTCAGTATCAAGGGTCAAAACACAGTATGTAAAACATATATCTTGTACTATTTTGCAGTACCTCGTCTAAAGCGGGCATTATCTTTAATATACAAATGTTTATAAATGACCTGCTACAAAGATTCAGTCCAGATTAGTAGTGCCATGTTTTATAAGCCCCATTACATTAGCCTAGTTTGTATTTGCATGTCTCCAACACAGGAAAGGTAGACCAAAAACGTTTTGCTACATTTTGTCATTGTAGAGGTGGGCTATCGCAAATAGTTTAGAGGCAAGAGCTGTGAAGGATGTTTGAAAATACCCATCCTTCTGTGGTTGAAATTAATGACAGCGCTGACATTTGTGTTCCCTCCTTGTAACAAACTAATCACTCAAATTAAAATTGTTTGTGATTGCAGAGCTTCGCATAATCAGCGTGCTAGATAGACTTATACATATTACAGAATATCTCCTAAATGTAACAGTTTATTAGATAGCAGGTTAGATCATGAATTACAGGGAGATGAAGAGTGGAAATTGTTTAAATATCATGTTATCTTAACAGGGACCAACTTGTGTTTTTACAATATCCTTGTCCACCGTCACACTTTTTGTAATAGTCATCAAGCATTCTCTCATATGCACAGCAGCAACGCACAACAGTGTGGAGAAACGGGGGAAATATTTTAGTTGTAATTTGGCTTTGATAATGCAACCTATGGATTATAGAATAAAGTTATGAATGTTCATGCAATATAGGCTGGGTAGAGAAGATACAATTTTCTGTCCCATGCCTCTACTGTATGGTTGTGACAGAGACGCTTATATGAGAGTAGTCTAATGTCCCGCTTCAGGTTTTTACCACCAAGCCTACTTGTATTTCAATTTGAATACATTTACTGAAATTTCTAAAAACCTGTTTTCACTGTCATTCTGGGGTATTGTGTGTGGATTGATGGCAAATTCTTTTAATTTAATCAATTTTAAATTGAGTCTATAACACAACAAAATGTGGAAAAAGTAAAGGGGTCTGAATACTTTCCGAAGGCACTGTAGTGTGTTTGTCAGTGGCAGAGCTGGTGCATATCCAGTATCAGTGTGGGTCACATGTTGAAAGTGTAAAGCATGATTCCAGTGGATGCAAGTCTATGACTATGATAACTTTGCTCTGTTATTTCCTGGGGTAAACCACCAAATTAACAACAACAAAAGTCTAGGAATCGTGCAATGATAAAAAGGATCTTTGCAGGCTGAAACAACCATATGTAGATAGTTCTGGTGAGCAAACATATCAATGTGCTGTGGCGCCCGCCCCGTGCCAAAGCCCATGCGCGAGTGTGGGAAGGTGGTAAATGGAGTGTATATCTCGCCTCGCTTTGTCTCTGCTGTTTCTGCTGTCCCTCTCTTGCCCCGTGTTGTCTTTGGCAGGACCATGTATGGAGTTCCTGCGCCCCAAGGGGCCACAGCTGCAACCCGTGGAGATAATCACCGTATGCCCATACATGGAGTTCCTGCTCGTCAAGGCACAGCTGAAGGGCATCAGCAGGAGCAGCAGAGACCGTACAAAAGGAGCCAACGGAGCACCCAGTGGAGGGAGTTGCTACGGTGAACCAAGGAGCAGTTGATGAGAGAGAGAATAAGCCAAGTCACCATTGTCCAGTGTATGACCCCTGACCATAGGAGAGCCCCCTTTGAAGCCCGAGAACGTCCGAGAGCCCGCTACGTTGCCAACCTTCGCCTGTCTGACTACCCCGCTGCCGCCCCGACCTGGAACGTAAGAGGACCACCCACCGTGTACCGAACCCCCTTGCTATCTTCACGACACGACGCCTTCTCACCCCCACCCTCTCTCTATCACTTCCCTCTCCCCGCTAACCGAATAAATATCTTTGATTATAATTCTGGTGTGGACCTCTCTGCTTACACTGTGTTTGGGTCTGTGACGCGCCCGCACACCCCGGCGGCCGTCACAGTGCATATCTTATTTTTTTGGCATTGGTTCATATTCATATTTGGATTGGGTAATACAAGACCCACCACATATTTCACTGGGGGATTCCTAGGCCTCCCCTCGCATACCAAAGGCCTAGGAATCCAAGGGAACAAAAAAGGATTTGTGACTTGGGGATTTTCTCAGAGAGAGGGATTGCTTAGCAGTGTTAAGATGGGGAAAGTAGTAGCATGCCGGTTTGCCTCTGGTTGAAGAACATCAGTGTCTCATCTAATCTAATCTAATCTAATCATCTCAGGTATGTAGGTATTGATAAACATTTTTTTATGAAGAAGAACTGCAATGATGGCTCAGTAACTTTACGTCATGTTTTTATTACTGTACCAAACTTAAAGGTTTATGATCGCTTTCCCTGTTATTGGTTATTATCACTAAAACCTATAGTTTTTTAAAACTGGTGTACTGTTTGAGCCAGTTATCGTGTTCTCGCGTAACCAATCACACACTCCCAAAGACCAAAAAATCTAGTGTGTCCTAAACAACAATTTTCAAATGCAATGCTTTTTTTCGTTTCACACGGTTTTGTTTATTTAAGTTGATGGACTTTTGCATTAGACATCACTTCCCCTCGGTGTGTGTCAAGATGGTTTTGTTCACATTGTAAATTTCCATTATCACCCAGTTACCTCAACTTGAAATCCTCAAGGAAATGCTACAAGATACCAAAAACGTTTTATTATTATTTTTTTTAATCTTTGCTTTCAAGCACATAATGTACGTTGATGTATTTCCACTGTGCACATTTTCTACTTTGCACAATTTGTACAGCTGTAATGAAACTGTTGTAAGTGTGCAAATAGAAATGTTCCACATTGTGTGGACAATAAAGTATTTATGTACTATACTATTTCTATTCTATTAACACATGAACCCAACCCTAACCGCACCCCCGGATTTTTCCCGGAAACCTTGTTACCGTTACTAGGTCTGATTGAATATGTATCCAGTAAAGTTTGTCTCTTTGTGGGTATGGAGTGTCCCTTTGTACTAAAAGTATCTGCTCACTGCACACACCAGCAGTGGGACCAGTGCGGGCAGAGGTTGCAGCACACCTCTTCTTGTGGGGGTTATGCTCCCCACAGAGACTACAAACTGTGGTTTTGGCAGAGGAGGAAGTGGCTTGCCTGTGGTCTAATAGAAAAAAAGAGAAAAAACAACTTATTTAATTTAAAAGCAAATCATTAAGTACACGAAGGTGATGCCATGGGTGGTGCAGCAGAGGCAGAAGGAGATGATCTTTTATTCTCGGTTGCAGAGGGGAAAGGTTAACTCATGTTAAACAGAGCAAGTTAGGCAAAAAGCATACATGACAACCACTTTTTACTTGTACATGAATAAGTGTAGAGTACACCTTGCTACAAATGTCTACTTTTCCACCTTACCTTTGGAGGAAGCTACCGAGGTGGACTTCCTAGTGGTCTGGGCTAAAAATGTTAAAATTGTTAGACATAATTTATTACATAAACAGATGAATGATAACTTCATTATACAATGTCATGTGGTTACCTTTGAAGGTTTCTGTACCTTCACAGGAGGTAGGATTCATGCCGGAAGAGACAGTGACAGTGGCATGGACACAGGAGGTGGGAGAGGCAGTGGTCCCAGAGGAGTTTAGACATAGTTGGTGGTGTCTTCCTAGGTGGTGGTGGTGTGAAGAGTCACCGATGGTGGCTTGGAGGAGTTGGTGGTACCAATGGAGTTAAGGGGTGTTGATGGCATGACCTGGGAAGTAGGCACATAGCCTGCTACTGCAGCTGGGTGCCCCTATGGTTGTTACACAGAAGGTCTGAGGAACCAAACGACGGCACACAGAGAGCCCGAAGGCGTATTTAATAATGGTAATAGTGAACGGGGACAAGTGGATAATCCAAAGAGAGTAGTCGAAGTTCGGTCCAGGGGTCTGCAGGAGAGCGGGCAGTCAGACAGGCAGGAGGTCGGGCAGGTAGACGGGTAGTCGGACAGGCAGGCGGTCAGGCAGGCAGACGGGTAGTCGGACAGGCAGATGGTTGGGCAGGCAGACGGTCGGGAGGCAGGGAGGTCCAGTAGTCGGTAAGGGGGCTAGGTCCGTGGAAGGGTCGACGAGGGAAAAACCAGGGAGGACGAGGTATCATGGACACAGTACGATCTGGCACTGGAGTGGAGTTCAGGCAGGGTTCTTATAGGGCGGTGATTGCAGATGGTTTGCAGGTGTGCTGAGGGGAGACAGGAAACAAGTGCGCTGTCGACTGGGAGCTGGACGCTCCAGCGATAATCGTCTGGGCCTCAAGGTGGCGCCAGAGGGATGGTTAGGAGGGGGAACCATAACAGTGGTGTTGCCATTGTCAGGGTCCCAGCAGAGGCAATGACGGCATCTATGGTTTGGTCGATGGCAGCCCTCTCCTGCCCCCTCTCTCTTGTGAGGGCTGCCCACTGCTACTTGCCCTTTCCAGGATAAGTTCTGTTTATTCCTCGTCAGTGATGGCTCTGGCAGTCACAGGATACCTTCTGAGATCCCTCTGCCATGGTTAGTGA
>NW_028153114.1:5000-7500 GCF_951799395.1 Argentina silus
TTATTATTATTATAAGGAGAAGAAGACCTACTATGGTAGCACTGGAGCTGGAGCAGTGTGTGTGTGTGTGTGTGTGTGTGTGTGTGTGTGTGTGTGTGTGTGTGTGTAAAATAATAATATTTATAATTATTTATGTCATTTAAAGGCTTAGAAAGAGTCAAGGCAATGGTGTCAAGGCAATGAAAGGAACAGTGGTAATTTTTTTTTCGGTGAGACAGGGGAGGCTGGTGGAGGCAGACATCGGAGGACGGCCTCATTGTAAGATTTCTGTGGAATAGCCTGTCTGCCCTTGTTTGAGGGTTTAGCGATAATTACCACTTCTAAGACTAACCTCAAGACACACCTTTTTAGAGCTGTATACGGTTGCCCTTAGCAACTCCCCCTCCCCACTGCCTTTCCCCATTCCCCATCTCCAGATAATTGTGATTTGTTTATAGGATGTATAATGTGTTGTGTATCTTGGTGAAATTCCTCGTTCCATTCCATGCTTTACAATGAGCCCGTCCTCCGATTTCTACCTCCACCGGCCTCCCTTGAACTGAGAGGACACAGAGGGAAGTGAGAGGGAGAACTCCTGGACCCCATGCTAGGTGTGTTTTACTCCATACCAGGCATATCTCAGGGCAGCCTTCAGATGATGTCAGAAGCCTTCAGGACCCGAAGAGGTCACCATGGGAACACCACACACATTCCAGAACTGATAGGAATGAGAGATAAAGAGCTGGAAATGTGATGGATGATAGCCACACACACATGCACACACACACGCACACAGGCACACACTCACACACACACACACACACACACACACACATAAAGATAAAGAGCTGGAAATGTGATGGAGTGATAGCCACACACACATGCACACACACACACACACACACACACACGCACACACACACACACACACACACACACACAATTGAAAGCATGTGGAGGGGTCAAGTCCTAGGGAAGGAAGGCTACACAGCATCTGTACCATCTTATGTGTGCTTTAGCCTCCACACACACACACACACACACACACACACACACACACACACACACACACACACACATCTGAGACAGATCTAGGTACAGGCTGCATCGAATGCCGTCGCTGCCGTAGCTGCAAGCACCGGTAGGATCAGCCTTGTTGTGCGCCAGGCTTCTCGGCCGACGGCTGCTAGACCAGACCAGACTAGATGTTCTTATTGATCGCAGCTGTGAAACATCCATTCAGACACGCCAGCCTGGAAAAGAGGTGGGTGAGTTCCCAGAGCAGTAGAGGAGCACGGAGAAATGCTTTTTTTGGAGGCATAACTAACCCTTGTCTGTCAATATAGGGATCTGAGAATCAGGGAGGTGTACAGTGGGGAAGGGGGGGGGGGGGGGGGTGATGGTTTCCTATTGCCACCCCCCCCCCACACACACACACACACACATATACACCCCTCCCTTGTGCCTCTTTTTTGGAAAAGTCCGTGCACGTCCCTGCTGAGAATCCTCTGTGGAATGATCAAGTCGTATCTCTGTCAGTATTGAAACAGGGGACGGGGGCATATAACGGGACGGGCAGGGGGGGGGGGGGGTCCACCTCCACACGGATAACACAAGCTCCCAACATTACCCCAAGAGGACGCCCTCAAGGTCCAAGGACGACACTTTCACTCGTCGAGTCTCAGGCAGGGCTACGGCATCTCGCCATCGACGCGAACGCGATTCCGAAACCCCCCCTCGGCTACCCGCGACACACACACACTTTATAAAACTATGCGTGTGCGTGACTGAACGTCAGCTAGGCAGAAGTGAGCCTGCTCGTGGGTGGTCCCACCCCCCACCCCCCTTCGCCAGATCGTTGTCTCTCCACCACAGCGCGCAGACAAGCCTGAACTGTTTAACCTGAGTACGGAGACAGCTGAGGCTTAAACCTCCTGGATATCACATCGCCCCTTTATGAGTCGTCCATACATACAGGAGATAGTGCACATACTCTCTCTGACACACACTCTGATATCAGATCCCAGGTGCTACAGAATACCAGCCTCATAACTCCATCATGACACACACACGCACGCACGCACTCACAGACACACACAACACACACACACACATATATACACACACATATATACACACACACACACACATACACACACACACACACATATACACACACACAGGGTAGAGGAGGGAGGTGTGTTTGGGGGAGGGAGGATAGTGGGAGACAGGGGGGTTAGAGCAGGTGTGAACGGTTTCTCTGTCTTGGGGGTGGTGGTAAGGGAGGAGAGGGGTGGAGGGAGGGGAGGGGGGAGGGGAGGGAGGGAGTGGGGGGGGACGATAGGGTGGAAACAGGGGGGGAGGGGGAAGGGGATAAGGTGGAGACAGGGAGGGATGTGGGGGAGATAGGGTGGAGACAGGGGGTGAGGGGGAGTGAGGGGGGGGAGGGTGGAAATTAAAAGGTGAAGTCAGTGGGTGAGGGGGTGAGGGTGGAGACAGGGGGTGAGGGGGGGTGAGGGTG
>NW_028153114.1:20000-22500 GCF_951799395.1 Argentina silus
GTGTGTGTGTGTGTGTGTGTGTGTTTGTGGATGTGTGTGTGTGTGTGTGTGTGTGTGAGTGTATGTGTGTGCATGTGTGTGTGTGTAATCTGAGGTTCCCTCTGTAATGCTGGGTCCCAGGCCCTTCCACTGACATCAGCTGGGAAATGCAGCAGTCTGTGACACCTCCACACACCTTCACGCACGCACGCACGCACACACGCACGCATGCATGCACGCACACACACACACGCACACACAGCAGCAGCAGCAGCAGCAGCATCAGCTGTGACTACAGTACGCTTGCATACACAGCCATCAGGGTACCTTACCCCTGGAAAATACCTGCAGCTGCACAGAACAGAGAAGTCTAATTTCTATTCTTTAGTATTTAAAAAAAACAAAACAGTGTGATACACTTTGACCACTACAGACTAAGAACCTGATCATCTACAGACTAAGAACCCACGTGGGGAAGATTTTGGACTTCAATATATGAAGTCCAAGACATGCTGCGTTAAATCTTTTGACAGTGAGACTACTTTGGGTGTCTTTGTGATTGGGACCAGTCTAAGAACCCAGACTACAGCCAATACGTGGCCTGTTTCAGTCCGGGTGAATGGGACAATGGAAGTCTGTGCGTACATCATTCAGGCATCATGGAAAGGCCTATTGAGTAGTATTCTGCACTACTGTAGTAAAACTGAAATCAATATGCTTTGGCTGATTCCATACTGGAAAATGTCACACCCACAAGTCGGTCAGCTCTGAGCCTCTTGGCAGCTGCCGGTGTCAGTGTCCGCATTACCCCGTGACTTTCAGGGGGGGTCACCAATTTTTTTTGTAATTAAATGATGATAAATATTTAAGCCTACATCGCAGGGCAGACAGACTTGGCGTTGTTTCAGCTGAACCTAGGGCAGAGTAGAAACATTAGCGCAAAAAAAATACTTTTTTAATTCAATCACGTCGTTTTCAGCAACGTTTCTAAGCAGCAGTTTGTTTGCTACCAAGCCACAACACTGGGAAAAAACCCTGAAACAGCATCAATTGGATCAAGGATGATATCATACACAGTATACTTCTCATTGAGAAAGCATATAGGCACTGTTGCGCACATGAAATGAATGTTGTTGATGTTCAATTATTTTCCCAAGGTATATTTGGATTAGTTTTGCTTTGGCTACACAGGAACCTACCCACATCGCTTCAGTGAAGGCTGTGTAGGCTAATCCCTGCAAGGAATTCTAATACAACCAGTAGGCATAATGGACCACAGAACCAAGAGGGATTTTCCCATCTCTAAACTGGTGAATCTATGGAGTGAGTCTGGGCCTAGTTTAATCACCACCACACACCGACAATCATGCCACCAGACAATCCTGCGTGCTGGTAACCTTCACCAGTTTACCACCGCAACTCAGTGTGCTGCATGCCAACTGCAACTATTGTGCTGATTCAATAGGCTACCCGACTTCTCAAGGACAACCATAGCCTAGGTACAGGGGGCTGTTTCTAAATGAAGATGACATATATTACAGAGAGGAGTCTGAGGGTCTACATTTAGTATCTTGTGGTTTAGGGATTGAAAGTAGATGGATATATTTGCACAGACCCCCCCCCCCCCCGCCCCCCACCCACACACACACACACACACCTCTTTCAGGTGGGGGGCTCAGCTCCTCCTGGCTCCCCCTTAATTCAGACACTGGTGGATGTGAATGAGAGAGAGGAAGGGCAGTGGGAGGGATCTGTCAATCCCATTTCATTTTAAGTGCATTTAAAAAACAAAACTAAAAAAACACATTACAGTATGATGATTGGTCTAATGATAGATTCATAGCAGCTTTAATAGAAAACCCCCCCACATAAAACAGAATGAAAGAAGAATGAAAGACGTGAGAAAATTGCAATAGGTCAAAAGATTGAAAATATGAAAATAGAAATATCAAACATCAGTCATTCTGACGAACTGACATGCAGTACGAGCTACTCTGCAGCAACCAGTCTGTAATTTAAAAAACAACAACAGTCAACCCCCTCCATCAACCACTCACTCACTGCTAATCGCCCTCCAAACCACAGTGACGCAGGCAACCTTTTACTCTTCTGACTGAAAAGCAGTTTCCTCCTCCTTTCTCCATGTCTCAGGCTGTTTAGTGTACTTGCTTAGTCATGTTTGCTAATGCTACATGACATGCTACTAGCTCAGTTAGAAGCTAGCCCCAGCGCCTCCTCTATACATGACATGCTACTAGCTCAGTTAGAAGCTAGCCCCAGTGCCTCCTCTCTACATGACATGCTGTTAGCACGGCTAGCAGCTAGCCCCAGTGCCTCCTCTCTACATGACATGCTATTAGCTCAGCTAGCAGCTAGCCCCAGCGCCTCCTCTCTACATGACATGCTATTAGCTCAGCTAGAGTCTAGGCCCAGCACCACCTCTTGAATACATGCCATGCTACTAGCTCAGCTAGCAGCTAGCTCCAGCGCCTCCCCTATACATGACATGCTGTTAGCGCGG
>NW_028153113.1:0-5000 GCF_951799395.1 Argentina silus
GTTCTCACGTTGTATGTTCTCATGTTGTATGTTCTCACGTTGTATGTTCTCATGTTGTATGTTCTCATGTTGTATGTTCTCATGTGTATGTTCTCTCATGTTGTATGTTCTCATGTGTATGTTCTCATGTTGTATGTTCTCATGTTGTATGTTCTCATGTTGTATGTTCTCTCATGTTGTATGTTCTCATGTGTATGTTCTCATGTTGTATGTTCTCATGTTGTATGTTCACTCATGTTGTATGTTCTCATGTTGTATGTTCACTCATGTTGTATGTTCTCATGTTGTATGTTCTCATGTTGTATGTTCTCTCATGTTGTATGTTCTCTCATGTTGTATGTTCTCTCATGTTGTATGTTCTCATGTTGTATGTTCTCATGTTGTATGTTCTCATGTTGTATGTGTTTAACATGAGTCACTGACTGTTTGGTTTAGAGACACTGTGATGCTACAGCAATAACGGCTGTGATATCGGAACGTCTGTAATGCTATGGTGCACGTGTGTGTGTGTGTGTGTGTGTGTGTGTGTGTGTGTGTGTGTGTGCGTGTGTGTGTGGTGTGTGTGGTGTGTGTGTGTGTGTGTGTGTGTGTGGTGTGTGTGTGTGTGTGTGTGTGTGTGGGTGTGTGTGTGTGTGTGTGTGTGTGTGTGTGTGTGTGTGTGTGTGTGTGGTGTGTGTGTGTGTGTGTGTGTGTGTGTGTGGGGGGGGGGGGGGTAGGTGTAGAGGTGTGTGTGTGTGTGTGTGTGTGTGTGTGTGTGTGGGTGTGTGTGGTGTGTGTGTGTGTGTGTGTGTGTGTGTGGTGTGTGTGTGTGTGGTGTGTGTGTGTGTGTGTGTGGTGTGTGTGTGTGTGGTGTGTGTGTGTGTGTGTGTGTGTGTGTGTGGGGGGGGGGGGGGTAGGTGTAGAGGTGTGTGTGTGTGTGTGTGTGTGTGTGTGTGTGTGTGTGTGTGGGTGGGTGGGTGGGTGTGGTGTGTGTGTGTGTGTGTGTGTGTGTGTGTGTGTGTGTGTGTGTGTGTGTGTGTGTGTGTGGTGTGTGTGTGTGTGTGTGTGTGTGTACTGCAGGCAGTAAGAGAAGCTCATCGGCTTGACTCTGTGCACTCTGTGCAGCTCAGAGAGTGACTGTGTTATTGCTCAAGGGTAAACCCAGACAGCAGAGTTATGACTTCAACCCATCTACGGCCATCAGGGAGGTCATAAGCATGCCCACACACACACACACACACACACACACACACACACACACACACACACCTCTACACCTACCCCCCCCCCACACACACACACACACACACACACACACACACACTCCCTTTCTGTTCCAGCTGGACCGGGGCCAGCCCCATGCGCAGGGCACTGTCATAAACACAATTAAAAGCTCTCAGACTCGGGGCCGGTGCTGGGTGTCTCCTATCCTTGTGTCACAGCCTATAACAGGACAGGACAGGACAGGACAGGCAGGGGACGGGGGGACGGGGGACGGGGGACGGAGGACGGGGGGCAGGCGGGGGGAGGGGGGCAGTGGGGGCAGGGGGGGCGGGACAGCACCTCTCAGATCATCCCAGATATGATTCCTATAAAGCAGTGGCAGAACAAGAGGCTGTTAAACTCAATGTGACACCCCCCCATGTTGGCCACTTACGCTTTTACGGGGGGGGTGTCACTTTAGAGTTTTAACGAGCCTCAGCGGAGGGGGAATAAGGGGGCGCCCTCTGCCACACTCACCGCCTGGAGGACACACTCCTGGAGAGGACGCGCAGCGCCGGGATAGAAGACGCCGTGTTTATGGGACAGACACACACAGGTAACACCCCCACCCCACCCCCCCCAGACGCAGAACGCTTGATAGACTTTTATAAACTACCACAAATGATGGGTCTGGGGCTTTACAGTGAGCTGCTTCATCTCCCAGATTAAATCTATGCTTACCTCACACACCACATCGTACCTTTATTGAAGTACTGTAGCCTTGCTCTGGGGATTGAATCAGATTAGACGAACGTAAGATGCCCCACTCACAGACAGAGCAGATTGTAAGTTTGACATATTAAGTTAAAAACGTCAACTGAGGTTACGGATAGATCTGCACGTTCCATTACTTTATCTAATAAAAGGCCCTTCACCCCTTGATTGCTGTATTGTTGTAAAAATCCCTTTCGTGGCTGTTATCTTCAAACTTAAGCACCTGGTGCCACCCGGTGGCCCGTTTGGGTACTGCCATCAGTTAGTCGAGTTTGGTGTCGCGGAGCCACAAAGCTCTTGTTTCTTCATTTTAATTGACCTGGATCTGTTCCTCTCCTTTGCTGTAATGAAACGGGGAGAGGTGCCTGGAGACTGAAAACACTGTCAGCTTTGCCCCGCAGCAATTCCCACACCCCGAAAACTGGGTCCCTAACAAGATCCACTGTTTGAAGCCGAGCCAGAATGAAAAATTTACAAGACCTGGGTGCTACAATGCTTCGCAAAGAATAATTAAGAAATATGCATTTTTCAGATAATGGCATGCAGCGAATTTTAATACGTTTCAATGTAAATTCCTTAAAGAAACACTTTTGCATAATATTTGTGCGGGGCTTGTACATTAGTTTGTGTTATGCCTCATTTTTGTGTAAAGAAACTGTAAAATATTCATCTAATATTTCACACTGAATATTCCAGGCGGTTAAACAGAGAGAATGAGCGATATCTTTCAGAGAGAACAGATCGTGAACAAGTAGAACACATGCTCATTTGAGTATGACACAAAAAGGAAAAGACAGTACTATGATAGAATACTATATATATATATATATATATATATATATATATATATATATATATATATATATATATATATATATATATATATATATATATATATATATATATATATATATATATATATATATATATTAATGTTGTCTGTATTGGCTGCTACTGTAGAAGTGCTAGTTAAGAAAAGTTGGGTCCATATTATTATTAACACAACACAATCCATATTCTGCATAATGAAACAAAGACCATTCAAACAAAACATCTTGATTCATAGATCAAAACAAAAAGAAAATGATGCAAGCGTTCAAAACAAGCCTGAAATCACATGACGTAATTAATAGATCATCCAGATTCAATGTGATGGAAAAACAGTGTGATTCTTACACTCACTGGGCGCTTTATTAGGAACACCTGTACACCTTCTCATGGTGGAGGTGGAGGAACACCTGTACACCTTCTCATGGTGGAGGTGGTGTAATGATGTGGGGAATGTTTTCCTGGCACCCTTTGGGCCCGTTAATACCAATCAATCATCGCTTCAATGCCACAGCCTATTTGAGTATTGTTGCTGACCATGTGCATCCTTTCATGGCCACAATTTACCCATCTTCTAATGGCTACTTCCAGCATGATAATGCACCATGTCACAAAGCAAAAGTCGTCTCAAACTGGTTTCATAAACATGACAATGAGTTCAGTGTTCAGTGGCCTTCCCAGTCACCAGATCTGAATCCAATAGAACACCTTTGGGATGTGGTAGAACGGGAGATTCACAGGTTGAAAGTGCACCTGAAAAATCTGCAGGAATTGCGTGACGCAATCATGTCATCACGGACCAGAATCTCAAAGGAATGTTTCTCAAAGGAATGAATCAATGCCACGAAGAATTGAGGCTGTTTTGAGAGCAAAGGGAGGCCCTACCCAGTATTAGTATAGTGTTCCTAATAAAGGGAGGCCCTACCCAGTATTAGTATAGTGTTCCTAATAAAGGGAGGTTCTACCCAGTATTAGTATAGTGTTCCTAATAAAGGGAGGTTCTACCCAGTATTAGTATAGTGTTCTAATAAAGGGAGGCCCTACCCAGTATTAGTATAGTGTTCCTAATAAAGGGAGGTTCTACCCAGTATTAGTATAGTGTTGTAATAAAGGGAGGTTCTACCCAGTATTAGTATAGTGTCCTAATAAAGGGAGGCCCTACCCAGTATTAGTATAGTGTTCCTAATAAAGGGAGGCCCTACCCAGTATTAGTATAGTGTTCCTAATAAAGGGAGGTTCTACCCAGTATTAGTATAGTGTTCCTAATAAAGGGAGGTTCTACCCAGTATTAGTATAGTGTTCTAATAAAGGGAGGTTCTACCCAGTATTAGTATAGTGTTCTAATAAAGGGAGGTTCTACCCAGTATTAGTATAGTGTTCCTAATAAAGGGAGGCCCTACCCAGTATTAGTATAGTGTTCTAATAAAGGGAGGTTCTACCCAGTATTAGTATAGTGTTCCTAATAAAGGGAGGCCCTACCCAGTATTAGTATAGTGTTCTAATAAAGGGAGGTTCTACCCAGTATTAGTATAGTGTTCCTAATAAAGGGAGGTTCTACCCAGTACTAGTATAGTGTTCCTAATAAAGGGAGGTTCTACCCAGTATTAGTATAGTGTTCTAATAAAGGGAGGTTCTACCCAGTATTAGTATAATGTTCCTAATAAAGGGAGGCTCTACCCAGTATTAGTATAGTGTTCCTAATAAAGGGAGGTTCTACCCAGTATTAGTATAGTGTTCCTAATAAAGGGAGGTTCTACCCAGTATTAGTATAGTGTTCTAATAAAGTGTATATTACAGTATTATGCTACAGTGAAAAGACATCGCATATTCGCATAATAACATCAATATGGTCCTATTGGTCTAAACAACAGATTTGGCGTGGATTTAGAAAGCCTGTTGGAGAATGTTGAGCTCTACTTGTTCTCTGGCTGCTGCTCTGTGGTTCTGTCCCTGTGCAGTTATGACTCATAAGCTACTGTACAGGCATGTGAGCTTTTAACAGATGATGACTCATCAGAGGGTTAACTCTTCACGTTAAGAAACACTGGTGACATTTTTACGGCCCCTGCACTGCGAGACAGAGGTGATGGAATATGTTGCGGGACTCCATAACTCTCCTCTCCCGTGATGGAGAGGTTGGATTGAATCATCTTCGCTTGGTGGCAGGGGGCTGAGGATGGCATGGGTTGAGGAGGTAGAGGTGTGTGTGTGTGTGT
>NW_028153113.1:15000-20000 GCF_951799395.1 Argentina silus
AGTTTTGTTTCAGTTAAGAACAAGGTTGTGCTTCTGCTTCTGAACGCTGGTGCCACAATTGCCAGCCTGGTCTCCTACTTAATTTCTGTGGCTATACATGATAGTATGTGGGTTAGGTCATGCCTAATACTACCTAACCGCCACACAAAAGAGTGAATAAAGATTTGATTCCGACCCTTGACCTATCTTGCATGTCATCCCTCCTCTCTCTCTCTCACCCATCCTTCCTGTCAATCTCTACTGTCTCTATCCCAGTAAAACAGAAATGCCCTAAAAACATATTTAAAAAAAAAACAAGATTAACTTTTTATGTCGGTCACGCCAATTCACTCACCCGCACGTAACGTATTGTAACGAACGGCGGGGCAGAGCAGCTTGCCTTAAGCGGGTATCGAACTCGCAACCTTCCGCTTACAAACCGGCCGCGCTAGCCACAACACCAAGAGAGTTAACTCCCTTGGCGGAGCTGCTAACGGGCCTTACACAGGGTCGTTACACTATCCCCTCCGTTCGGGAGAGCGTGCCCTCACGCTTCACTATACAAGTCTCTCACGTGGACACGCCTCTCCGATGGCCTCACGGGCGCCATCCCACTTCTGACACCAATGTAGCGAACGGCGGGGCAGAGCAGCTTGCCTTAAGCGGGTATCGAACTCGCAACCTTCCGCTTCCAAACCGGCCGCGCTAGCCACAACACCAAGAGAGTTAACTCACTTGGCGGAGCTGCTAACGGGCCTTACACAGGGTCGTTACAGTATTTTTCGGTTTTTCATGCGGGGTCCGAAAATCTCTGATCTGCGTCAACCAAGACATGCAATTGGGAATGCGTACTATTGTGTATAGTATGTGTATATTTCATTAGAAGACTGTTGACTATTGTCAAGAATAGTTACATCAAATATACAATACACTCTCCATAAAACACACTCCAGATATAAAGTAACCTCTCCTCTGAGAGAAACGCTGTGAGCTCCATCAACACCATGTTGAACCCCCCTCCTCAGCCACAGAACTCAATGAGCTGTTCATAAGATTTTAGGCAAAAAAAACAAAAAAAACAATTAAAAACAAACAACAACTGATGATGACAGTACAGGCCAGAGAAGAGAAGACACCTAGCAGTCGTGATCCTGGGCCCCTATGACAACGAGCAGTCGTGTTCCTGATCTGTGGGACAGTTGTTTTGGGGTTTTTCTTAAATATGGTGAGCATTCTACGGTCATCCATCGTGGATGTCTTCCTGGGCCTACCAGCCTGTTTGGGATTGCTGAGGTCACCCGGTGCTTTTGGCTATGCGTCTGGTGGGGTTCAGGCACATACTGCATGCAAAGTATTGTCAACAAAACGCTAAACATGGGTGAGGCGTGTCCTCATGGCAACCTGTCCCCAACCACAGTGCCACCGCCGGCTTTACCCCACTCCACCCCATCTCTGTCCGCGCCCCGGCGTCCCCAAAGACAATGTCATTAGGACCAGATCAGAGGAGGGCCTGGAACACTGGGAGCCTCTAAGCCTTGAGCAGGAATGACACTTGCATTTGCACTGATCAATAAATCATTTGTCGGTTATTTGTTGCTCATCTCTGTCACTGTTGTCAAGTGCGATCCCCCAGACGGAGGGACAGGGTTTTTGGACACTTCTCCTGCTACCCGGTGGCTTGGGTTGTTGTTTTGCTATCGTAGCGTCACATGATGGATGTTCTTTAAATGCATTAGAGGGTTCTATGACAGAGGCCGGTTGAGATTGCTGCGGGGAAGGACGACGCTTCTTGAATTACAATACTGTACGTTTAACGGATGAGGTAAAACACAAACAGTATATATTTGTGAGCGATACTGTGATATCAGTGATTGTATTAGCCTTGAGTGTGTGTGTATATATATATATATATATATATATATATATATATATATACACACTCAAGGCTATATCTCCTCCACATAGATATAGATATAGATAGATATGAATATATACTTCACTGTGGATGTCTTCCTGGGCCTACCAGCCTGTTTGGGATTGCTGAGGTCACCAGTGTTTTTGTTCCTTCTTAATGATGCTCCAAACTGTTGATTTTGGCAAGCCTAAGGTTTTGGCTTTGTTTCTGATTTAGTTTCTCTCCTGATTCTTCAGTTAAATAATGACTTCTTTGACTCCGATTGACACCTCTTTGGTCCTCATGTTGACAGACACCAATAACAAACTCCAAAGGCAAATGCAAAGCCTAGAATAAATCCTAGACATTTGACAGCTCTCTTATGCCGGTACAAATGATGTGAAGGAACATTTGGGTACCCTAAAAGTTGGGGGAGCAGGATGGGTGCAGACCACCAGAGGCTAAAATTGGCCTGTGAGTGTCCTGTATACACCAGGGGACCTGCACCAGAGGACCTAGCCGAGAGGACCTACGCCAGAAGACCTTCACCAGGGGACCTACACCAGAGGACACATCTCACAGCATAGCCCAGGTCACTTAAGAGCTCTTCACTTCAACACAATGCACTCTCCTCCACTCCTCCTCTCATCATCCCCCCCTTCCTCTCCTCTTTCTGCATCTGTGCATCTGCGTCCCCAACTGCTCCACAATTAAAGAGAGATGAGGCACGCTGTTGGTTTAAAGGAAAAAAAAAAAAAAAAAGGAGCGGGAAAAAACATAATGTGGTTTGTGTGTCACCATCAATTTACTGCATGCTGAAACTTTAACGGACCCGATAAATAATTCGAGAAGAGTGGGAAAAGGATGGGAGGGGGGGGCGGGGGGCGGGGGTGTAAAAGAAAAAGATGGCGTGTAGAGAAAGAAGAGAGAGAAGGAGAGGGTCGGGGGGGAGGGGGGGGTGTGGGGTGGGGTGGGGTGGGGTGGGGGGGGGGGGGGTTAGAGAAAATGACATTGTTATTCATTCGTCTCCTTGTCACGAGTTTGAGTCGAGAGAGCGAAAGATGCGAAAACTTCAAGCGAACCGCCTCCCCCGGGTGAGACAATGCAGTTCAAACAAAGTAAACAACTGCTTTTCTCTGATGCACATTTTAGTACTGCTGGAGGCTAAGACGCCTCCCCGCCACAGCTGCTACCCTGTGACACACTTCACTAGCGGGGGAATTCTCCCAGAGATCCCACCCTATTCCCACCGAACAGGTACGGGAGACCGCCCTCCACATTCTTATTTGCCGGCAAAAAAACTAAAACAACAAGCGGTTGGGATGTTAATAACGATGGCCGACGGTTGATGGAAGAAAGGAACGGGTCGTGTCCCGACACCGTGCAACACTTTGCAGACTTGTTGCATGATGGGTACCTACAAATGTAGGCCTTCCTGTTGGTGGCAGGGACTTGCGTTTGGGAGCACGGAGCGGTGTTCTACTTTAGTTTTCGCGATACCACTCTCTGCTTTCCGAGGGAGTTGTGTGAGAGGCCACTCGTTCCGTGAGTTGTTCTTCTAAGATGGCTGTCTCTCCTCTGTTCGGGCCTCTGTTGGGAGATGGTGGCTCCACCACCGCCTGCCTCGCAAATGGTGACATTTATATATTCAACCTGACTCTGGGGAATCTTCCGCAATAACATTTCCTTTTTTTTTTTAGGACACAAAACCCAGAAACAAAAACAAAACACAAACATTCAAACACATCTTTCATTTTTTTTTTTTTTTTTGTCCTTTGGTGGGAAAAGCAAAGGCAAAAATTATTAAAAAAACAAAAAGACAAGCATACATTCGCAAAAATGCCCAAGGTGAGACAGAGCTGTTTGTTAACAGCAAACACTTTTATGTTATTCCCTGGTCCAGGAGAGAATCCCCACTGGAGAACGTAGAGTACCGTATCAAAGACTCTATCACAACCAGAACAGCGCACTGTACTGTACCTATCTGAGAAAAACACACTTTAACAGAGGACCCAGGCTGTTTACCTGAATTAAACAATCGAAGAACTACCTGGAGGCATATCCAGTATTACAGTACTGTAAGTTGAATTGTGGGATTTAAGTCTAACAAATGCCTTGAGCTCCCCTGTTTATTTTCCTGTTGTAATTGTGCTTCTGACAAACAGAAACACAGAGGTGCGATCCGTGTGTTTGATGAGCAAGGTGGGAACAACAAGTAAACATGGTTTAAAGCTTGTTCACATTCTGCTGCCTTGCGTACCTGCTGCTGCTGCTGTGGAGGAGGAGGAGGAGGAGGAGAGGAGGAGGGGAGGAGAGGAGGAGAGGAGAGATTAAAAGATGCAGTGGATCAAAAAGAGGTAGAGACAGAGGGAGAGAGAAGAAGAAAAAGAGAGAGAGGGTGCGAGAGAATACATGTAAGTGAGTGAGGGACACTGTAGAGAGAGAGAAGGTGTGTGTGTGTGTGTGTGTGTGTGTGTGTGTGTGTGTGTGTGTGTGTGTGTGTGTGTGTGTGTGTGTGCGTGTGTGTGTGTGTGTGTGTGGGGGGGGGGGGGGGGGTGGTGTAGAAAGGGAGAGAAAACACTTCACTTAAGTTGTGAGGAATAGCTGCATGTTGCCTCCAAGGCATTCCCAGCTGAGAGAGAGAACTGAATAGTCGTCATACAGCCAATCACACTGGCATGGCAAAGCCCTCACTGAAACACACACACACGCACACACACACACACGCACGCATGCACACACACACACACACACACACACACACACACACACACACACACACACACACACACACACACACCCCTGTCTCTTTCAGTCCCATATACAGTACTGAACCCAGCATGCAGGACAACAGCAGAGCATATATCTAGAATGCTCTAAAAACATAATGCACAGTGTCCCAGGCCTTCATACAGCGTACAAGGTCACAATTTACTGGATCAAAGACGTTGTAACTGTGGGATGAATAGTCTATCATGTACAAAGGCTACGATACACAGCTGCTCTGGGCCTTATACTGTGTTGTGTGTATGCTGCTTTCAATGGCTGCATTAACTAGTTATAGGCACACAATGACACACTGCAACTATATGACAGGCTGCATTCCTTCACAGCCACAGTCAGGAAC
>NW_028153113.1:25000-29439 GCF_951799395.1 Argentina silus
CACACACAGAGAACCTGGGGCCATGGTACTACTAATGATAAGAGCCGGACGCACGCTGTGTTCCGATAGGCCGCTTTCCCCCTCCGCTCCATGGCGACCCGGGTGACAGACAGGCAGGACGGGGCCTCCAGGTACCCAGAAGACACACGACCCCTGCTCTGCATACGGAGAGAGAGAAATCAAAGACCAGACCCTGTAGGAGAGGGAGAACTAGAGTGTCTATCAGTGCCTCAGTTTGAAAATGAGAGCGATCGAGAGGGAGAGAGAGAGGGAGAGAGGGATGGCAGGAGAGAGAGGGAGAGAGGGATGGGGATAGAGAGAAAGAGGGGGGGGCTAGGCGGTTCTACAGGGGTGCTAAGGAAGCTACAGACGTTAGCGTCGTTTTTTTTTCAAATGAATCTCCTTCGCTCGATCGATTCAAATCCAGGCACGAGACTTTGAGGAGTTTGCGTGAGCGTGAGCGTGTGGGCAAAAGCTGTGGAGCAGAAAAGGCATCTTCTTCTTCTTCTTCTTCTTCTTCTGTGGAGCAGAAAAGGCTCCAGGAATCCGCAGGAGTATTGGAATGCCAGGAGAGGGAGTGAGTCAATGTTATGCAGCCTTGCCTGAGTACACCTGAATAATTAAAAGCTACTTAGTCCCATTTGAATACTTGGTCTTGTGGATCAAACACACCTATAAAGGACACAGCCAGGGAGAGCCGTTTACATTAAGGAAGTCATATATTCATGAAATGCGAGTGTGTGATTATGAATTTCACCGGCTTTGCAGTTGTCCTCATACATGTCACAACACACAGCGGCGGTTGATAATTAAAGATACACTTTGTCCCAATGGTTTATTTCTTTAGGCAGAACACTTTGTCTCTATTCTACACCTTGAATTAAAGCATAATTCCATGATTAAAGCCAATTTAGGGAAACCTAATGTTATATTAAAATGAAGTTCACCAATGAGGCGATGCGGGAGCCTCTTTATCATATATTATTATGCGCTGCGAAATGCTTCAGTGGGCAAAAATAAAAAGATGTAATTATTTTTTTCTTCTTGTTGGCCGAGAGTAGACGTTATTACAGTATTACATATATTACGACAGGTTAATAAAACTGTGGGTTTCTTAATTTTGCATACATGTGTAAATATTTAATGAGGGCTTTATGCTCCAGATATTCCAACAAAAAGGTTAATAAGCTCCAAGATGGGGGGGGGGGGGCTGTGGTGTAATCAGGGGGCGGGGCCTGTTCAGAGGCATAATGGCGGCCGAACATCTGGGATGCAGTGGTCAGATATATAGGTTGGTGTGGCCTGGGGTGGTCTAGTGGTCTAGCACCATGGCCTGGGGTGGTCCAGTGGTCTAGCACCATGGCCTGGGGTGGTCTAGTGGTCTAGCACCATGGCCTGGGGTGGTCTAGTGGTCTAGTACCATGGCCTGGGGTGGTCCAGTGGTCTAGCACCATGGCCTGGGGTGGTCCAGTGGTCTAGTACCATGGCCTGGGGGGGGGGGGTCCAGTGGTCTAGCACCATGGCCTGGGGTGGTCCAGTGGTCTAGCACCATGGCCTGGGGTGGTCCAGTGGTCTAGCACCACGGCATGGGGTGGTCCAGTGGTCTAGCACCATGGCCTGGGGTGGTCCAGGGGTCTAGTACCATGGCCTGGGGTGGTCCAGTGGTCTAGCACCATAGCCTGGGGTGGTCCAGTGGTCTAGCACCATGGCCTGGGGGGGGTCCAGTGGTCTAGCACCATGGCCTGGGGTGGTCCAGTGGTCTAGCACCATGGCCTGGGGTGGTCCAGTGGTCTAGCACCATGGCCTGGGGGGGGTCCAGTGGTCTAGCACCACGGCCTGGGGTGGTCCAGTGGTCTAGCACCACGGCCTGGGGTGGTCCAGGGGTCCAGCACCGTGGCCTGGGGTGGTCCAGTGGTCTAGCACCACGGCCTGGGGTGGTCCAGGGGTCCAGCACCGTGGCCTGGGGTGGTCCAGTGGTCTAGCACCACGGCCTGGGGTGGTCCAGTGGTCTAGCACCGTGGCCTGGGGTGGTCCAGGGGTCTAGTACCATGGCCTGGTGGGGGGTCCAGTGGTCTAGCACCATGGCCTGGGGTGGTCCAGGGGTCTAGCACCACAGCCTACAGTGCTCACATACGCCCATGTCGGCATGGGTTAGAATCCGGCCCGTGTCCTGCTGACATACCCTCTCCTCCTTACTGTCCTGTCTCTCTCTCCTGTCTCTGTCCACTAAAAACTGAAACAAATACAAGAGTGGGACTGACGCCTTTTAAAAAAGAAAATGACAAGCGTGAAGTCAGAACTGCTAATTTAGGGTATTTCATGAAAGGGCTATTCACTATTCATCATTTTCTTCTGTATACTGTTACCTTGATACAAAATAATGATAGATGATAACCATATTTATGTTTTTTCTGATAATCTTACAACATACTGGATAGGCTAGTCAAAACATTTGTGCGACCATGATCAACTCCATTGTCCCAGTCTCTCCTAAAGACCTCACTACCCCCCTGTACAAGTTTCTCTCCTGTTAATAAAAAAATAAAATAAAAAAATGTCCTTCTTCTAGCATTGTGACTGCCTATGGCCCCTGGTCCAAGCATAGATTACTTTATCTTATGATGACTGATGGATAGATGATTCACTTACTTAAACAAATGTATTTGTATGTGTAAGTCGCTTTGGATAAAGGCGTCTGCTAAATGCTATAAATGTAAATGTAATTGGTGGCAGATAACCGGGGAGCCTGTACTGTAGACCTACATACTGTACAGTGACTTTAAAAGGTGGAAAACTTAACATTTAAGCCTTCTAAAATGTGTAAGTTCTAACGGTTGTAATGACGATGTTTTATCGGTAGCGATCAGGGAATGAGATCCCTTAAAATCAATGTTTCTCCCTAAAATGGAATGTCGGGTGCGACACAAGGTTTCTATGGGAACGCGTTGTTACTTCCAGGGGTGTTCTAGGGGAGTGGGCAGACCGATTTTCGCCGTTTCTGTCTCCAGTGGCTGCCTCTTCGAATCGTGCACGCATGCAGAAACACAACAGCTAATGTCCGACACCGCTAATGTCCGACACCGCAGGGTGGATGGGGGGTGGGGGGTGGGGGGGGGGGGGTTATATTCTATATTATTATTAGGGAGGATGTTGTTATTTGGAACTTCAAACTGAATTTCACCGCGGTGGCCGGAGGTGGCAGAAATCTCCAACAGATTTTTTACACCCTGCTCCTTTAATCGAAATGAATTAAGGCCAAGCGTCTCTCTGATTTAACTCTGCCTGCCTGTCTTAACGCTAGGATGAGCTGAAAGCACCGGCCCATCTATAGCATTCCTTAATTAACACATAGATGGGCACAGTACAGAGTGTTGCAAGAGGAGATAAATATTTTAGTCCCCCCACTCACAGTCTCTGCCACTTGAATACCCCCCTAAGAGAACCGAGGCTGATCCCATCCCAGCGACAGACCTACTCATGGCCCACGAGCCCATGAAAAATGCACAAGCCACTTAAAACCAACGGCCCAGTCAGAAGAAGACACTTCACCCCTCCAGACGAGCCATGGCTTCTCTCTCTCTCCGCTGATGAGGGAAAGCGATCATATATTTTCCCGCAAACGAACGCAACGTGCCTCTCTCTCTCTCTCTCTGCCCTGCCCTTGCCCCCCCCCCCCCCCGCCCCCTCCCGCCCTTCCCTCGGCTACACACCAATCAGTTATGAAGATTGGATGAAATAGTTTAATAGTGAAACATTAGCTTCTTTTAAATCTCATGCCGCCTTGCGAGCATTCTTCAAATGTAACGCGGGGGGAGTTAATAATTCACCGGCCCGCTCGCCATGATATCCGTGGCGTAGGCAATCCGGATGGTCTTCTCAAAAGGGAAAAAAGCCTTTGACTCTTTAAGAGCCGCGACACCAACGCCGCTTTGAACCCAAAACCCTGGGCCACTTACGGGCTCCATTACCAATGAGCAGGTTGAACAGACGAGGCTTAAAAGGGTGCTTAAAAGAGCAGAGTTTTTTGGGGTTTTTTTTCCAGAGAGATCTTATCAACTTACCATACTTATCAACCGCTCATGGTATTTGAGAAGATCTCTGAACCACAACAAGGCCTCTGGACCAAGAGGTCTGTGGGAACATTTACATTTTTGGACATTTAGCAGTCGGTGGGAAGACTTCCATACATCTTCAATCCTTCAACTATTTGGAGCTTTGATTTGCAGCCAGTGGCCACGAATCAGTACATGACCTGGCTGAAGTAGGGAGGAGAAAGATAAACGTTTCTCTGCCACTCTTCAAAAGGCCTTTTGACGCTGTCCCTCACACTCAGACTACCAGGCCTCAGCGGCTGAGCTGACACTGACAAACAGCTGCACAGGGCTGACCAGTCAGCTTCCCTCAGCCCAGTCAGTCCAGCTACTGTACAGCGCTTAGCT
>NW_028153112.1:5000-9287 GCF_951799395.1 Argentina silus
TGTTCTTCACCCTGGGAGCTGAGGAGGAGCTGGAGGTCCGGGGCCTGCTGGAAAATGGCCGCCCCACCAGCATCATCAGCTTCAGCAGCGACTGCTCCGTCACAGCCTTGGCGTCTGGTTCCCGCCCGGTCAGCATCATAAGCAGTGTCGGCGAGGACCTGGAGCGCTATGGGAACCCCACCCGCGTTGCCGGGGTGGTCGCTATGGAGGAGCTTGCCATGGCGAAGCTTCGAGTGGAAGGGGAGGCGATGGCGCTGCCTAGCCGCCGTTCGTCAATCTCGTCCTGGCTGAGTGAGCTGAGTGCGGGGAGCGAAGGGGACCAATCACTGCACAGCTTCAGTCAGACCCAGGGCCAGGGGGAAGGACTCGCTGAGCCTGACCCCACACAGGCCCACGTCACTGGGGCGGAGGGGCAGGATGAGGTACCCCCGTGTCCTGGAGGACAGAAGAGTGAGAGCCCAGAGAGTGAGGTGGTGCTATCTGGTGCTGAGGGAGGGAGTGAGAAGAGCACGCCCACCAAGGAGAGACTGAAGAGGCTGCCCCCCTCCCTGGGGAAGACGACCGTCACCATCTCCAACATCCAGTCCCTGGGGGCCTCCAGCCACTTCCTCCCCTTTAAGACCAACATCACCGTTCACCCCTGTGTGGCCGTTAAGCCCATGATTATACAGGAGCCCACCATCCTCTCCTCTCCTACCAAGACCAACCTGCCCAAAGACCCAGCCAAGCCCACGCCTTTCCCAGTCCCCATGTCCAGTGAGATCATCTTCGAGGACCCCTGGATGAAGAGAGACGGGGAGGACGTGAGGCCCAAGGAGCTGATCTGTGAGGTGAAGCCAGAGAAGAGGGTGATGGAGCCCGCTAAGAGCCAGGCCTGGGCCAAGTGCGACAGGGGTGATCGTGGGGACCGTCGCAGCACGAGCAGCGGAGAGGCCATGTCCTCTCCAGACTCCTGTAAGAGAGTGGTGGACGGCTGTGAGATGCTGATGGTGAGCTCCGGAGAGTGCGTCACGCCCATCTACTCCGCGGACATCCTCCGCACCGCTAGCCTCCCGCGCGGTTGGCACCGGCTAAACCGGCATGACGGCTTGGACGAGGCCTCACTACTCTATGCCGCCAACAGCAATGCCAGTGGGGAATACCGGAGCCTGGGGGTCACGACCTCTACACCCTGTAGTCCAAGGTCCACACTCGACCGGCGGGGTTCGAAACAGGGCCTGTTCTCCCGCCAGAGAGGAATCCCACCGCTGCCACCAGTGAGGAAGTCCAGCTTGGACCAGAGGAACCGAGCCCCAGGACCCCTCAGCCCCCTGCATGGACCCAGCCACGGGCTCTCATTCCTGGGCAGCACTCCTGAGGACCTGGGGGGCTCTTGTGGAGGTGGGAAGCAGAAGGGCTCCGGTGTGGACAGCAGCAGGCTCTTCAGTGCTAAGCTGGAGCAGCTAGCCAACAGAACCAACTCTCTGGGTCGCTCACACGCTGCACCCCACGGCTCCCACGGGGCCCACTATGACTGCTTCTCCCTGGAGAGGGGAGAGAGTCTGAGGGGGGGAGCCGGAGGGGGGAGAGGGGACAGCACCATGCCCCGGACCGGCCGCAGCCTTACCCGGGGCGGCTCAGTGTCCTCCGCTACCGGTAACGGAAATGCCGGTGGCAGTACTCCACAGTCGCCCAAATCCAGCCAGTCGAGGCTATCTGCGGTCAGTAAGCTGCTGATGGCCAGTCCCAAATCCAGAAGCCTATCAGCCTCCAGCACCAAGACCCTCAGCTTCTCCACCAAGTCCCTGCCACAGTCTGTCAACCGCAGCTCCAGCCTGCCTCCCAATGGCAAGGCCCAGACCCAGGCACAGAGCTCCGGACAGGGACAGGGTCAGGGTCAGGTTCAGGGTCAGGGTCAGGTTCAGGTTCAGGTTCAGAGTCAGAGTCAGAGTCAGGGTCAGGGAGCTACCTCTGGAGCCTGGTCCACCCAGTCCCTGAGTCGCTGCAGGGGAGGGGGCTTGTCCTCCAAGCTGCCCCTGAGGGCCGTCAACGGACGCATCTCTGAGCTGCTCCAAGGCAGCGGAGGCTCCCGAGGAGGGGGCCTTGCCCGAGTAGGGGGCTCCGAGGCTGGGGAGGAGAGAGGCGCAGGAGGGGGTGGAGGTGGAGGTGGAAGTGGAAGTGGAAGTGGAAGTGGAGGGGTCCAAGGGGAGGAGAAGCCTTTGGCGGTACACACCCTCCCGTCCCCTTACAGTAAGATCACGGCGCCCAGACGGCCCCACCGCTGCAGCAGTGGCCACGCCAGCGACAACAGCAGCGTGCTGAGCGGTGAGCTGCCCCCCGCCATGGGGAAGACGGCGCTGTTCTACCACAGCGGGGGCAGCAGCGGCTACGAGAGCATGCTGAGGGACAGCGAGGCCACGGGCAGCACCTCCTCCGCCCAGGACTCCCTCAGCGAACACAGCAGCGCCAGCAGCAGACGCAGCGCCAAGAACAACAAGAAGAGGAACAACAACACCGGTGAGGAATTTGACCTTTGACCTTTCGCTTTCGCAGTATCGGTTGCTTCTTAGGGAATGTCGTGTGTGTGTAATATCACGGGTAATCGCCGCCGTTCCCGCGACACGTTTTCTGTCACTTCGTGTTTGAGCTAGGTGTTTCTCTAAAACTCTCATTTATGAAACTGTGGACGAGGGGAGCGTGCAACCACAGTCATCCATTCATAAATGAATCTGTGTCTCGCTTTGGTTCATTTAGAGGCAGTCAGTGTGGTACTGTAGCCGAACAGAGTTGAATTTCGATTCCTTTAGCCTCCCTTAAAGTGTGCGTATTATTGGTTACAATTGTTCCTGTCTTTACTGTTCGAGTCGAGTGGTGTAAAGACTACAAGGGTAAGAATCCCGGGTATGCAAGGTGACCTTGGCCACGCAGGCGTGAAATGGTGAAAGCCTACAATATTAGAGTCGTTCTCCTAAAGTCATCTATGATGAATACCTACATTAGGCTGCCAGCCCTCTCTCAGGATTAACCTGCTATTCAGCCCACTGCCAGCCCATGCATGGCAAATACAGATGGATTGTACATCTCTGGCCTTTACCATATAACATATAATGAGAATAAAATATCATCTTTCTTTATACATCTCAACCCCCCCCCCCCCCCCCCAGACAAATCTGCCTCAAAGACTTCCATTTATGTAGTAAGACCTCAAAAAAACCACCTCTCTCTCAGGCCAAGATTGGAAATGAATAACAAAATCAGGTTTCAACCTGAAATCCCTCCTCACCCCCTCTCCCCTTCCTTCTCAACCTCCCACTGGTTCACAGAGGTCTCGTCGGACAGAGTGGCACTGTTAAAGTGTTCTGTGGGTGGCCCCCTGCCACCCCCTCTTCCCCTCTCCATACAGACCGGTCATTTTACTGCCCCAACTCCACCTCTCAAAAGCCCCATGGCCCTAAAATCATACACTCCCTCTCTCCTCCTCTGGCCCGAACCCCCTTCTACCCCTCTCCCCTCCAGCCCGTTCTCTATCTCCACAACCTGCCTGTGACCCCCTCCCCTCTTCTCCTGCCCTAACCCCCCCCCCCGCAGTCCCCCTCTCAACCCACTCTAACCCCCCCCTCCCCACTCCCCAGTCCCCCCTCTTCTCCACCCACTCTAAACACCTCTCCCCAGTCCCCCCTCTTCTCCACCCACTCTAACCCCCCCTCCCCAGTCCCCCCTCTTCTCCACCCACTCTAAGCCCCCCCCTCCCCAGTCCACCCTCTCCTCCTCCTGCCATAACCCCCCATGCTCCATAGGCATGCAGTGTGCAGCAGCGTTTCATGGCCCAGAGAGAGAGTTAGTGTGGAGGGAACCCAGTGATCACGCTCCTCCACGGCTGGTTTGGACCAGGAGGAACAGGGCCAACACACCACTGCCCGTGGCTGCTTCACAGCACTGGAACGAGAGAGAGAGAGAGAGGGAGAGAGGGGGAGGGGGGGGGGGGGGTAGAGGAGGGAGGGATGTCGAAAGAGGTTTGCATAGAACATTTTTTAAACAGGTTTCCAGTTGAGGGTCTCTTGTATGGTTGAATTTTCTGTAAAATTGGATTCTCTAACTCCCTCTCTCTCTCTCCCCCCGCATCTCTCTCTCTCTCTCTCTCTCCCCGTATCTCTCTCTCTCTCTCTCTCCCCCCGCATCTCTCTCTCTCTCTCTCTCTCTCTCTCTCCCCCCGCATCTCTCTCTCTCTCTCTCTCTCTCTCTCTCTCTCTCTCTCTCTCTCTCTCTCTACCTACTGTGTCTCGCTGCAGTAGATGGTAATGAATTACT
>NW_028153111.1:0-2000 GCF_951799395.1 Argentina silus
AGCCTAGACGCACAACTCTGGTTCCTCAGGAGTAAACACCAGACTCCCATAATGCCGCAGGCTCATGCAGGACACAGACCTGTCAGACACCCACCCCTCCTGACCGATGGCACCCCTACCCCCCGCTGCCCCCCCTACCACCCCGCTGCCCCCCCCATCTCAATCTGCTCCCAGCTGTCAGTGCCACAACGTCTGGGTGTCAGAGCGAGGCTTCCTGCCGCGTGGTCGCCATGGTTATAAGGATTATTGTCATGGGGACCATAGAATCAATAGCAGCATGCATGCCCTCAGCTCAAACATCACACTCATAGGGGGGGGTGTCTGTGTGTGTGGGTGGGTGGGTCGGTGAATGTATGTATATGTGTGTGTGTGTGTGTGTGTGTGTGTGTGTGTGTGTGTGTGTGTGTGTGTGTGTGTGTGTCTGATCTACAGCTGTTGTGTTGACATACACTTCCTTCAGCACAGAGCTGAGGAGATCACATGACCTGCTAATCAATCTCCTCCACGCTGGTTATTGGTCTGTGTGACATGACATCATAGCAGAATGTTGATGACATTGCAGATCTTTAATCTGGTTCTTAACCAGTAAGGGTCTGAACTGGGTCTGAACCCCTGAGAGCCTCACATAGTAAATCAGCTACTTTTGGTCACAGTTGGTACACAAATACCATGCTCCCCTGGAGGAGTCAGAGGTTAGGTGTGTTGCTCAAGGGCACAACGGCAGTGGTAGACACCGTAGACATGATGCCCTCCAGTCACCAGCTCACCTCCGTTCCCTCCTGGGGGGGGGATCCAACCAGCAACCTACCGATGGCCTGGCTCTCTGACTTCTGACCTCTCGGCTACCTGCCGTCCCTCTAGGCTATTTGGTAAAGACGTCTTCATGATTTCCATGACTTTCCCATTCTGATAGCGTCAAGCAGCCTCGCAGGACGATTTATACACACACCACATACACACTACCGCATAGCAGGCTAACATAGCAGGCTAGCATAGCAGGCTAACATAGCAGGCTAGCATAGCAGGCTAACATAGCAGGCTAGCATAGCAGGCTAACATAGCAGGCTAATATAGCAGGCTAGCATAGCAGGCTAACATAGCAGGCTAATATAGCAGGCTAGCATAGCAGGCTAATATAGCAGGCTAGCATAGCAGGCTAACATAGCAGGCTAATATAGCAGGCTAGCATAGCAGGCTAACATAGCAGGCTAATATAGCAGGCTAACATAGCAGGCTAATATAGCAGGCTAGCATAGCAGGCTAATATAGCAGGCTAGCATAGCAGGCTAGCATAGCAGGCTAACATAGCAGGCTAATATAGCAGGCTAGCATAGCAGGCTAGCATAGCAGGCTAACATAGCAGGCTAATATAGCAGGCTAGCATAGCAGGCTACATGTGGGAACCCCATTACTGATTCCATTAGAAATCTCTTGTCATCTCTTGTCAGTTGGACACAGTGTGGTGACCAGAGTGTTGAAGCGGCCACACGGAGATGTGGAGGTCAACCCTGACCAACGTCTGTGGACCCAAACATTGGTTATTTGATCCAGTAAAATATGGTGGAGTTTGGTAATGAATACCAGTGGCTTGACTCACTCAACTGCATTTCCAACATGGTGTCTGAGCAGGAAGGTTATCTGACATATGGATATGGTTTTAAAGGAGACATTTATGTTATGTTATGCAGTAATGCTGGTACGGTGGGAGTCACAGTTAACTGGTTCAACATTCGAGAGCACCAACGGTGACTTTATTCACCAGAAATTCTGCTTCATTTTGTAGCCAATCAAAGTGTTGTTGCTAGGTAAACACCACATAGAACACTTGGCTCTGGAGGTGGGGAGTGTTCTGGAACTCTCTGGTGGTTGATGGGTTAAATCAAATGTACAGTAGAGGGAGGATATGGTGTATAACAACCCCATCAACCAATCATGTAACAGAGTTGAGTCATGTGGCTGACCTTTGACCTAGAGGCCACCAGGCATGTGGAGAATGCAGC
>NW_028153110.1:10000-19232 GCF_951799395.1 Argentina silus
CATGGCGGTCAGACTGCCGCGTGATTGGCAGAGGATTGACAGGTCAGCTTGGCAGCAGCGAGGCGTCCTCATTCACCGCACTTTCGTTTCGCACAATCGACAGTCTCATTCTGCCACGCGGGCGAGTTCTGCCACGCTCCACGGAGACGGGCGAGTTCTGCCACGCTCCACGGAGACGGGCGAGTTCTGCCACGCTCCACGGAGACGGGCGAGTTCTGCCACGCTCCACGGAGACGGGCGAGTTCTGCCACGCTCCACGGAGACGGGCGAGTTCACAGAGATAAGAGACTCTAAACTCCTCCGTCAGACTGCTCTGGCTGTACTGAACACAGGCTCCAGGCCTCACTTCGTTAGGTAATGACTCACTTAGTGAGTGTGTGCCGCAGTGGAGTGAAATGTCCTGCAGCCTGAGAGGGTTGGAAGGTCGCTGACCAACCAAGTCATTAGATAATCAATCCGGTGTCGTTGTTGACTTCCTGATTTTATCCCTTCTGCCATCCAGGAGTTCTGTCCCACAGCGTCAGGAACATCATCAACCACTGAGGGGCCGAGCCGTGGGGGCCGTGGGATCCGTGGGGGCCGTGCGGGGCCGTGGGGGCCGTGGGGGGCCGTGCGGGGCCGTGCGGGGCCGTGCGGGGCCGTGGGGGCCGTGGGGGCCGTGCGGGGCCGTGGGGGCCGTGGGGGCCGTGCGGGGCCGTGCGGGGCCGTGGGGGCCGTGGGGGCCGTGCGGGGCCGTGGGGGCCATGGGGGCCGTGGGGGCCGTGCGGGGCCGTGGGGGCCGTGCGGGGCCGTGCGGGGCTGTGCTGTGCCAAGCCAGATACACTCTTATCTAGATCCAATGCTTACTCCTCCCAGCCTCCCCTGTTGTTCTGTGTAGCGGGCCTTCAGAGGGGTCTCTACAGAGGGGTCTCTGTGTGAGGGGAGGCTGGTGGAGGTTGGTAGAGGCTGGTGGAGGCTGGTGGAGGTAGGGGTCTCTACAGAGGGGTCTCTGTGTGAGGGGAGGCTGGTGGAGGCTGGTAGAGGCTGGTGGAGGCTGGTGGAGGTAGGGGTCTCTACAGAGGGGTCTTTATAGAGGGGTCTCTACAGAGAGGTCTCTGTGTGAGGGGAGGCTGGTGGAGGCTGGTAGAGGCTGGTGGAGGCTGGTGGAGGTAGGGGTCTCTACAGAGGGGTCTCTACAGAGAGGTCTCTGTGTGAGGGGAGGCTGGTGGAGGCTGGTAGAGGCTGGTGGAGGCTGGTTGAGGTAGGGGTCTCTACAGAGAGGTTTCTGTGTGAGGGGAGGCTGGTAGAGGCTGGTGGAGGCTGGTGGAGGCTGGTAGAGGTAGGGGTCTCCGTGGACGCTGAGTGACCCAGAGGCTCATGGAGATGTCTGCCTGTCTCCTTACGTTAGTGTCTCCTCTGACGGGGCCGAGGCTGACATCAGCCTGGAGCTCACAGGCCAACACTGCCACCATCAACAACACAGACAGAGGGACAGAGAGAGAGAGAGAGAGAGAGAGAGAGAGAGAGAGACAGAGAGAAAGAAAGGGAGAGAGAGAGAGAGAGGCTGAGCTGAGAGAGAGAGAGAAAGAGAGGGAGAGAGAGACAGAGAGAGAGAGAGAGAGAGAAAGAGAGAGAAAGGGGGGGGAGCCCAACATTCACACATGGAGAGAGATGGAGAGAGATGGAGAGAGATGGAGAGAGATGGATATCTCACTGCTGACTCAAACACATCACATCCAGTGATTATCACTGCTGTGCGTTCACATCACATCCAGCGTTCACATCACATAACAAAGATGCAGAGGGAGGAAAGACGTCAGCATCTGAAGAGACCCTCAGGAATGTCCGGCTCCTGCGAGCCGTCCCTTTGTGTCAGACACAACCATGTAGAACCATCCCTGGTACAGTTCATCTCCCAGGGTCCGTTCTGAGCGCTGCATGTTGCTCCTCCACCGTCTGAGTCGATTTCAGAGGCTTATTACCTCAGATAACGGGCGAGCCCACCAGGTAAACAGGGGGCTTTTTGGAACAGTCAAAGTGAATCGATGAAATTGCAATTACGGTATTGACGTTGTGTTCCAGCAGGACGTCATGTGAGGCGAGTCGTCCTTTGTGAGGTTTTCTTTCTCTTTGTTTGTGTTCTGGTGAAATGACAGGTCTTGTTTTTCTTCTGAAAGCGGGAGCAGGCCAGGCCAGGTTTCTTCCGGAAGGTCATCTTGATGTTTTTTTGGGGTCTGGTGACATGACAGTGACAGTCTTCTCAAATCCTGTCCAGTCTGTCGGAGACGGTAACGTGATCCTCCCATGTCACCGCCAAGGGTCATCTGTCAGCCGTCCCACACGTTGCCGTAGCAACGCTGCCGTAGCAATGCCGCCACAGAGGAGAGAATCTCTGCCATCTTCAGAGATGTGTGACGCGGCAACAGCATCGTCGACTATGTTGAACACAATGGCGGACGCCAGGGACGGAGTTCCTGTTAGGAGCTTCTGAACGCTGAACCACAGATAAGCAGACTTACGGTTCGGTTTGGTGACCTGAGGAAATGTGTATTTATATAATAGTATTGTTGGGAGTCTGCCTGGCTGACTGACTGACTGACTGACTGGCTGGTTGACTGGTTGACTGACTGACTGACTGACTGGCTGGTTGACTGGTTGACTGACTGGTTGACTGACTGGCTGGTTGACTGGTTGACTGACTGGTTGACTGGTTGACTGGTTGACTGACTGACTGACTGACTGACTGACTGACTGACTGGTTGACTGACCGACAATAGTTTAATTCCAAAAGTACAACAGATGCTATAGTACAGGTCTATGGTGCTCCTGTCCCTGACGTTCTCCTGCTCAGAGCTCCTCAGCCCCTCACCTCCTGTCCTGTGGCCAGCAGACAGCCTCCTGGGAGGACCCCTCAGCCAAGCTGACCTGGCTGCAACCAAAAGAAAGAAACTACTTACTTTACGCTGATAACAGCCTCTCCTGTGCCCACGACGACCCCCAAAGACCTGCCCCATCTCCAACGGTGAAGGAGTCCTTCTAGAGGTCGCTTCCAGAGAAAGCCTCCAAATATATATTTTTATTATTGGTTTAATGCAAATCGAGCCAATCCATACAAACACTAAAATGTATTGTAATGGCTGCAGGGTGTAAACTGCTACATTTACTTTTAAATTAAGCCTAATTGAATTCTTGTGAATTTCAACGAGAGCCTGTTATTATTTTCCATCGCAGCCTAAAGACTGAGAGTCTCTGAATGTAATGGAAAATAGACAATTCTGGAATTTATTTAATAAGCCTTCACACTGCGGATGCAGCTGACAACTCTTACGTAGATAATTGACTGCTGAAATACATTGTCATGCTAAGATTAGCTTTTTTAATTTATTCAAATTGCTTTAATGTAAGCTAATATTTGTAATAAGTTTGGCCTTGCCAGGGAGTACAAAGATAATAATATCACACTAAACATAAAACTAAATGTAAATCATTTTCCCAAGTCCAAGCCATAATTATTCATGACATCAATACAACCACAGTGCCTGATTATCTATTCTACAATCAACTACAGGAGCATTTCACAAAAATTATAAGTTACATAACACGACTATTTCACAGTATCCCAATTTCATTGTCTTGGGGCATAACAAATGAGGCACGGTTTAAACACTGAAAACCAACCACTCACATCAGCTCAGGTGTAGAGAAGGAGAGGAGGAGAGGAGGAGAGGAGGAGAGGGGGAGAGGAGGAGAGAGGAGAGGAGGAGAGGAGGAGAGGAGGAGAGGGGGAGAGGAGGAGAGGAGGAGTGGGGGAGAGGAGGAGAGGAGGAGAGGGGGAGAGGAGGAGAGGAGGAGTGGGGGAGAGGAGGAGAGGAGGAGAGAGGAGAGGAGGAGAGGAGGAGTGGGGGAGAGGAGGAGAGGAGGAGAGGGGGAGAGGAGGAGAGGAGGAGTGGGGGAGAGGAGGAGAGGAGGAGAGGAGGAGAGGAGGCCACTTGTCCGTATTGAGATGCAGCCTCTGTTCTGTCCGGGCTTTCTTTAACATGACCTCCACTGAGACAGCTGGCTATTTACCATAGCTGGCTGGTTACCATACCCACACTACATGGGAGGCTGGGGGAGGTAGAACACCAGGGGAGGCTGGGGGAGGTAGAACACCAGGGGAGGCTGGGGGAGGTAGAACACCAGGGAGGCTGGTGGAGGTAGAACACCAGGGGAGGCTGGTGGAGGTAGAACACCAGGGGAGGCTGGTGGAGGTAGAAATCGGAGGACGTTGTAAGGCAAAGAATGGAAGGAAATGTATCAAACAAAGTGTTGTGTTTCATCATTTCAGATCATATCCCAGATCATATCACAGATCATATCCCAGATCATATCACAGATCATATCACAGATCACAAACGTGTTAACTCGGGTCTGATGTTTGGGAGGCTTCATTCTGTTATTCATTATTCATTCTGTGAGGCTTCTATTCTCATCTGGTCTGAGCAGCTCGGGGGAAACAGGTGAGAAACCAACTCATTCAAACTGGTCGTCATGGGCGGGTTTCCCCTCCTCACGGGTCATCTGATACAGCAGCACCAATCCCTGCACGCTGACATGTTCACACACACATCTGCTGCTGGAGGCCGCCCTCCACCTCCCATTCAGCCTCACAGAGAGGCAGCTCTGACACACACACACACACACACACACACACACACACACACAGAAAGGCACGAGAAAGCTTCCATTGAAAAGGTCAGAGAAACCCTCCGAGCATTTCCTGCTCTCCTGAAAGAGCAACTCGACCCTGGACGGAAAGGAACAGCGGATAGGTCTGCTCTTCTGTACAGAAGGGAACAGCAGATAGGTCTGCTCTTCTGTACAGGAGGGAACAGCAGATAGGTCTGCTCTTCTGTACAGGAGGGAACAGCAGATAGGTCTGCTCTTCTGTACAGGAGGGAACAGCAGATAGGTCTGCTCTTCTGTACAGGAGGGAACAGCGGATAGGTCTGCTCTTCTGTACAGGAGGGAACAGCAGATAGGTCTGCTCTTCTGTACAGAAGGGAACAGCAGATAGGTCTGCTCTTCTGTACAGGAGGGAACAGCGGATAGGTCTGCTCTTCTGTACAGGAGGGAACAGCGGATAGGTCTGCTCTTCTGCTTGAGTAGCAGAATGATGCTTCAGTGCTTCACATTAAGATACGGTACATACAGTATAACACACACACACACACACACACACACACACACATACACACGCGCATACACACACGCATACACACATACACACATACATACATACACACACACATACACACAGTATACATACACACATACATACAGAATAACACATACATACACACATATTTATATATCCACACACAGACACACACACAGACACACACAGACACACACACACACACACACACACACACACATACATGACACATCCCTCTACCAGTTCTTTAACATATCTAATAAACATACTAAGCATAAACAGGTTGAATGATATCAGCTGTGTCATCGCCACTATGTAAACATCACATGACCCATTAAACAACATATTTATTACTGATAGAGTAACGACATCGCAGTTCAAACCGGTTTAGCTGTATTCTGTGGACGCATTTTGACGTGCATCAACGCCAGTCAGGGTTTTGATAACGCAATCCAGCGCCACACCGTTCAGCCATCCCGGGGAGAACCCTGCGACCTCCACACACGTCATCCAACCAGGTTCTTACATTCCCGCCACGCTGACGCGTCAACAGGCTAGGAGCTGGGAGGGGCATGAAGCATGACGCTGCTGATGAGGCTGGAGAAAACCACAGTCATCTCTCTGTTCTGCCTCCCTCTCCCCACGCACGGGTCCCCAGGAGGGGTGAGGAGGTCCCACAGTGACCCAGATATCTCTCCTGATCCAGAACCTGGATCAGAGGGTTCTGACTCCCTATAGAGGGGAAGGAGGGGAGGTCCCGGTCCGACCAATCACACATAACAGAACACCTGACCTACGCAGGTTTAGAGATTAAAATCCTGATTATTGTGGCGCAGTCAGAAAGCATGTTCTTTATGCAGTCAAGATCGCTGACGTGTCACACTGGAAGGGTTGCTTTGGTGGGGACATGAATTCACACCATGGGAGGCTGGTGGAGGTAGAAATCGGAGGACGGGGCTTGTTGTAATGCATGGAACGGAATTAGGAACGGTATCAAACAGGTGTTATGGAATTAGGAAATGGTGTGTTTGATACCGTTCCTCATCCGTTCCATGTATTACAATGAACCTGTCCTCCAAGTCCTACCACCACCAGCCTCCCCTGTCCTCCAAGTCCTACCTCCCCCAGCCTCCCCTGTCCTCCAAGTCCTACCTCCCCCAGCCTCCCCTGTCCTCCAAGTCCTACCTCCCCCAGTCTCCCCTGATTCCCACATTGATTTCCATTGCTCAAGAAGAAGAATGTTCTGGCATTATCCAGGAAAAGATAGATAGATAGATAGATAGATAGATAGATAGATAGATAGATAGATAGATAGATAGATAGATAGATAGATAGATAGATAGATAGATAGATAGATAGATAGATAGATAGATAGATAGATAGATCAGTACTTTATTGATCCCCATTAAGGCGTTACAGAAGCTCCCATCACAAACAACAAAATAAAGTGACAATAGAATAATAAAAAAAAAAAACATTCTATACAGCAAGAACAGTCCAGTATGATTTAACATCCCCAGCCTGACTCTGATCACCCCAGCCGGAGGAGGAGTTGGACAGTCTTATTGTGGCAGGCAGAAAACATCTCCTAGAGCGCTCCTTGGTGCAACACCTAAAACCTACTGCAGTAGATGTCTCTGTGGACTGAACGAGAGCATAACACACTGTACATGTTTACAGTAGATGTCTCTGTGGACTGAACGAGAGCATAACACACTGTACATGTTTCTGTAATAATGAGATAACATTGTTCTGACAGAGAGAAATAATGCTACCGTAGTAAATGATCCACAGGACCATTAGTCTCACTAATGAGACCTGCGGCTCTGCTTAGCCTACATCCACGTTACAGACGGAACAGGACAGGAGGAGGAGGAGGAGGAGGAGGAGGAGGAGAGAGGAGAGAGGAGGAGGAGGAGGAGGAGAGAGGAGGAGAGAGGAGAGAGGAGGAGGAGGAGGAGGAGAGAGGAGGAGGAGAGAGGAGAGAGGAGAGAGGAGGAGGAGGAGGAGGAGGCGGTGGAGGAGGTGGAGGAGAGAGGAGAGAGGAGGAGGAGGAGGAGGAGAGAGGAGGAGGAGGAGGAGGAGGCTCCTGCAGCTCCCAGGGGAACCTCCTCCTCTCTCCTCCAACAACTACACCTGTGTTTGATGTTTGATGCCGTTCCTCATTCCGTTCCATGCATTACAATGAGCCCCGTCCTCCGATTTCTACCTCCACCAGCCTCCCCTTGCTATGAATTCAGCAAAGAAAACACCACTCCACTCGTATGGGGGGGGGGGGGGGGGGGGAGCCTCACCACAGCAGCGTGGGGGGTGTGTGGTGGGGAGGGACCTCACCACAGCAGCGTGGGGGGGGGGGGGGCATAGGTACATTACCGCAGCAGCGTGGGGGGGGGGGGGGGGCAGAGGTACATTACCACAGCAGCGTGGGGGGGGGACCTAGGTACATTACCACAGCAGCGTGGGGGGGGGGGCATAGGCACATTACCACAGCAGCGTGGGGGGGGGCATAGGCACATTACCACAGCAGCGTTGAGGGGGACGCATAGGTACATTACCGCAGCAGCGTGGGGGGGGGGGGGGGCATCAGTGTCAGTGAGTGTCAGTGGCCTGAATGACTGTGGACAGGTTGCAAACCTCCCAGGGTCAGCCATGTGTGACCACACAGCTGTGGGGGGGGGGGCACTGTAGAGACCCACTGAGGATGAAGGAGGGAGGAGGGAGGAGGAGGAGGGGGAGGAGGAGGGAGGAGGAGGAGGGGAGAGGAGGGGGGAGGACAGACTGAGTGTGTGTCTGTGATGACCTCGTTGACCCAGTATTGAGATGGAAGTCTCCAGCTCCTCAATCAGCATAATGCAGCATCACAAAACACTCCTGAATACATCTGTCAGACAGACAGACAGACAGACAGACAGACAGACAGACAGACAGACAGACAGGCAGGCAGGCAGACAGGCAGGCAGACAGGCAGGCAGACAGACAGACAGGCAGGCAGGCAGGCAGGCAGGCAGACAGACAGCCAGACAGCCAGACAGCCAGCCAGACAGCCAGACAGCCAGACAGGCAGGCAGGCAGACAGACAGCCAGACAGCCAGACAGCCAGACAGCCAGACAGACAGCCAGACAGGCAGGCAGGCAGGCAGACAGACATAAATGTATTCTGATACACCTGACGCTTGCAGACCCCCCCCCCCCCCCCCCCCCCCCTCGCTGCAGACAGACGCTGGATGGAGAGAGTAACCAGACCCCCCCCCCCCCCCCCCCCCCGGATGGAGAGAGTAACCAGCTGGGAAGTATTGTCCATGTTCACTATTTATTGGTTTTCCTCCTGACGTGCTTCGCATCACACGGGGGAACAGGCTGAGAGACTCCCCCCCTCCCCCCTCCCCTCCCCTCCCCTCCCCTCCCTCCCCCCACCTTCTATGGAGACCTGCGGCACTCATCAAATATCCTTTGTGGAATAAGGAGGTAGAGGAGAGGAGGGGGGGGGGGGGGGAGAGCAGGGGGGAGGGGGAGGGAGGGAGAGGAGGGGGAGGTAGGGAGAGGAGGGGGGAGGGGAAGGTAGGGAGAGCAGGGGGGAGGGGAGGGAGGGAGAGGAGGGGGGAGGTAGGGAGAGGAGGGGGGGGGGAGGAGAGGAGGGGGGAGGGGGAGGGAGAGGAGAGGAGGGGGAGGTAGGGAGAGCAGGGGGGAGGGGGAGGGAGGGAGAGGAGGGGGGGAGGTAGGGAGAGGAGGGGGGAGGTAGGGAGGTAGGGAGAGGAGGGGGGAGGGAAGGTAGGCAGAGCAGGGGGGAGGGGGAGGGAGGGAGAGGAGGGGGGAGGTAGGGAGAGGAGGGGGGAGGGGGAGGTAGGGAGAGGAGGGGGAGGGAGAGGGAGAGGAGAGGAGGGGGAGGGGGAGGTAGGGAGAGGAGAGGAGGGAGGAGGGGGAGGTAGGGAGAGGAGGGGGTATAATCCCGGGGAGGTGTGTTCCAGAATAAATGCATTTGCGTATTCAGTTCTCCTCCATCAGGGGTTAAGGCTGAGGGTGCAGAGAGGGCCTGGATTCCGCAGGGTGTGTGTGTGT
>NW_028153109.1:7500-22046 GCF_951799395.1 Argentina silus
TCCAGCCCTAGCCTCCAGCCTCAGCCTCCAGCCTCCAGCCCCAGCCCCAGCCTCCAGCCCCAGCCTCCAGCCCCTAGCCTCCAGCCTCCAGCCTCCAGCCCCATTAGTTGACATCTGCCAACATTAAAGCATGACAGTGGTTTATTTAAATTATAGAATTAGGCTAACCACCAACGGGGGGGTTGAGGGACACTAAGTCACATGACAACATTATCCAATGAACATTGACTATCTCCACGTCACCTACACTGGAGACTCCGTAACAAGCAGCTGACAGGGTATCTGCTGTCTGACTGTAACACTGACAGGGTATCTGCTGTCTGACTGTAACACTGACAGGGTATCTGCTGTCTGACTGTAACGCTGACAGGGTCATGATGCAGATATCTGCTGTCAGACTTGATCCCAACGTCATAAAACTGACCAGGGTTCATTATTTCTCCTTCCCCTTCATCTCACAAACTGCCCACGTTAGAAGTGTCTGTTCATCTGTATTAGGACTGCTCTGATTGGACGAGTGTTTCAGAGGGGCGGCGCTTTTGTCGTTCATACCGCGGGACATCCGTTCTTCAGAGGATGATTCTCATTGGATGAGTTTCAGAGGATGATTCTCATTGGATGAGTTTTTCCCAACTGACTCCTGTAATTGGGGGGGGTCATCCAGAATTGACCGTTAACGGCAGCCTGGACGTTAACGGCAGCCTGGACGTTAACGGCAGCCTGGACGTTACCGGCAGCCTGGACGTTACCGGCAGCCTGGACGTTAACGGCAGCCTGGACGTTACCTGGATGTTAAGATGTTTCAGTTTGGGACGAATTAATGTCAGGTGGAAATGATGTGAACTTCAATACTTGCATCTCTGTAATGAAGTTGATATATTTTGTTCTATGGACTGACATAGATGCTGTGGTAATCACCTGGCCTCCCCTGGTGTAACTAATCCTGTGGTTTATATGCTTTCTATCCACTCAATACATTCTACATATGTGCAATAATACTCCTAATATATCCATAGTGTGACAAGATATCTACAAGTTTTTAATTTTCACAAAATGTATTCATTCTACTTAGCACCAATAGAACTTGCAAACAACATATGTATTACACACATATTAACAACTTGCGTATTACAGATACATCACACGTTATTACATGTGTAATAACGTGCCCAATTGGCTGTAATCTCTGTAGATCATTTAGCCAGCGATACCTATTGGCCCCTCCCTGCTCCCATGGCTCGGTTCTGCGTTCTTATTGGTCAGATCACCGGTCCCTTGAAAACGCTTGTGGCCAATCGGCGAAGAGGGGGACGGACGCTTTTGGTGAATCGTCTCTCTCTCCCCCTCCATACTCTCTCTCTCTCCACAGTGGTGGAATCAACGTCCCTCAGCGCACACTGGAGCGGAGAGCACACGGCGAACCAGCGACTGTTTGGGAGGAGATAGTGGTTTCTTTTTCCCCTCTCCGCTTAAACAACAACAACAAATTGAATCCTTATTTTTGTTTTTTTCAGAGGGTCGTCTAACAACACCGATCGGAACGTGGGGGGGAACGAGGGATTGGATCCGCAAGTTTTTTTTCTTTTGCATTTTTTTTGTGTTCTTTTCATCCAAAGGGATTCTCTCCTCGGTTTGCTCTCTCTCTCGACGCCAAGATGATGGTCGGGGAGATCGAGGTGAAGGAGAGGCCGAGGCCGAGTCCCGACTATCTGATGCAGTTGTTAAACGAGAAGAAACTCATGACCAGCCTGCCGAACCTCTGTGGCATCTTCACCCATCTGGAGAGGCTTCTCGACGAAGGTAAAAACGCCGTTTGGAGACACGGGGGTTGTCGGGGAGGGGAGGGTGGCCACGGCGCACGGTCCCCCGGTCCACGGTCCCCCCCGGTTGGTGGGTGGTGGGCATGCTTGCTGCATAGAGAGAGAGGGAGAGGGAGGGAGTGCAGGCATGCATTAGCCACCTAGCAAAGCTAACCCAGTTCGCCAGCCGGAGAATTCCGCATGGCGCAACACAACTCCACTTCTGACCTGATCCAAAGAGTACGGAGAGAGATATTAACTAGTTGTCTGGGCCAGTTCGCAATCATTTTAAAATGTTCATGGAGTTTGCAGGCGTGATCTTTGGTGATATTCTACATGTGTTGTGTGCCTGACTCCGTGACGACGAATGGAAAAGTTTTTTTTTCCAGCCAGTTAGCGCCGATCCGTTATCTAACCACTCAGCACCGATTAACCGGGCAGTTCATTTACGTTAACTCGGTTACTAACTCTTAGTGTGGTTTGCTAACAGATATCCTTATCTAACGGTGTTCCGTTAAGTTTGATAGTAGTCGACCAGGGAGCTTTCGCTAAAGAGGAACTCTGCAGACATAACGTGTCCATGTTCCGTCCAACTCGTCTGAAAAGGATTTTTAAAATTGTACCAAGCTTCCCTGCGTCAGTGGAGGACCTGTTACAAAGTTGCAAACACATTGTGTGGTGTTATTTGGGCGTTATTGTTTGTAAACCGGTCCGGTATCTTTAGATAACCGTCTTTGCAGTGTGGCGGAGCTGCACCGTCGGAATGCGCCCTGGTGAAACAATGGGCAGCGCGTTGACGAGGTCGGACCAGGTTTTCCGCTCCTCTAACTTTGAGGGGCAGATTCAGTCGGTTTCGGTCTCTCACTCATCTAAACACTAAAGCCTCTCTAAGGAGGAGGTGATTGATCCGATGACTTGTCAGTTGTGTGTTTTTCAGTCGTCGTGTTCTCGCCACCATGCTCTCCTTTGTCAGGTCCACGTCGCAGACACGTCGCTGCCGACGGACATTTGTCTAGTTTGTCACCTCGTATTGTTTTCCTACATCAACCCACTCTGATGTTGCGGTGTATTTGTGATATAGTAGCGATAGGACATCGGGTGTGTGTAGTCTGGTGTTGGTGGTTTATGTAATTGGCCGGTTGCCGCTAGACGGCGCCACTTCATCCCCTCTTTCCGTCTATCTGCACAGCAGATATTGAGTCTTTACTTTTCTAGGAAATAAGATGTAACATGTATTGCGTGTTTTTAATCTTAAATCTGATTAATGAGAAGGCGTATGGTGCAATAGTTGTTATCGATGATGACTTCAGTTTCAGTGAGAGACTCTTGGTTGTAGGAGTCAGACCGGTCTAGAAAGCTGATCTGCGTTTCTTGACATCCAGTAAACAGAATACTTTCGTTCTGACACAACTTGTAACATTCTCGTCGTTACCGTGTGTCGCCCCGGGGTGAGAGCTTCTGGCCAGCCAGTTAAAACAATAGTTCTGTGTGACGCCTGTAAAACAAGTTTCTTTTTGTCGTATGGTGGCATTTGTGAAATACCTCCCTAACCGGACCATGAAGTTTAGATCAACTCCTAACCTCACTTTCTCAGGTTCACTCCTTCCCGTTACACATTCCTAAGATGATTACCCTGAAACAAACTTCCCTCACCCTGCTCCTGCCCTCCTGCCTCCTGCCTCTCTGCTGGGTTGTAGTCAAAGCACTTTTTTTGAGAGTAACACAGGAAATAGGGGTATTTCTCCCCATCCCCCTTCCATCCTGCATCCTTCCTACCCAACCCCCACAAACCCGCACCCCAACCCAGGGACAAAGGAGGCGTGACCCAGACACCCCGGTGAGCCTCTCACCCCTGCTCTATTTATCCAGGCTCAGCCCTGGCTGTGGTGTTCTCTGAGGCTCTGGCTGTGGCGTTCTCTGAGACCCTGGCTGTGGCGTTCTCTGAGGCTCTGGCTGTGGCGTTCTCTGAGGCTCTGGCTGTGGTGTTCTCTGAGACCCTGGCTGTGGCGTTCTCTGAGGCTCTGGCTGGCTGTGGCGTTGTCTGAGACCCTGGCTGTGGCGTTCTCTGAGGCTCTGGCTGTGGTGTTCTCTGAGACCCTGGCTGTGGTGTTCTCTGAGGCTCTGGCTGGCTGTGGCGTTGTCTGAGACCCTGGCTGTGGCGTTGTCTGAGACCCTGGCTGTGGCGTTGTCTGAGACCCTGGCTGTGGCGTTGTCTGAGACCCTGGCTGTGGCGTTGTCTGAGACCCTGGCTGTGGCGTTGTCTGAGACCCTGGCTGTGGCGTTGTCTGAGACCCTGGCTGTGGCGTTGTCTGAGGCTCTGGCTGGCTGTGGCGTTCTCTGAGACCCTGGCTGTGGTGTTCTCTGAGACCCTGGCTGTGGCGTTCTCTGAGGCTCAGCCCTGGCTGTGGCGTTCTCTGAGACCCTGGCTGTGGCGTTCTCTGAGGCTCTGGCTGACTCAGTTGGCAGTTCCAGTATGGCCACTCCCTCCCCCCGGGTTGTTAGTCAGAATGTGGGGGTGTGTTGAACAGGCCGGGGCTGTGCCCCCCCCCCCCCCCCCCCCCCCCCCGGGGGAACAGAAGGTAACATTGACGTGTTTCTGCGTCTTCTGCCTTCTGCTGTTCAACCCACACTTACCTCAGTCACACGCTTCTCTGGGGTTTCTGGAGCAGCGGCCCAAACTTTACCACTCTGCCAAATATGAAGTGTGTGTGTGAGGTTGTGTGTGTGTGTGTGAGTGAGTGAGGAGAATCACCCTGTGCAGGAGGCTCTGGCTCTGCCTGGCCTGTTTGCTCACCCTTTGGACCTGATCTATGCTCTGCTGTGTGTGTGTGCCCCCCCACCCCCCCTCATGGCACATTCACGCCTGTTACATTTGCATTAATTACCAGTGTTTTATAAACTAGCCTGTCCACGTTAACGGGGGGGGGGTTGCCAGGTAGATTTGCGTGGCGTTGGAGGCTATGCTACCGGTGGGCACGGGTTGGTCCGTGGCCAGGGTCAACATTCCACCTCACTGTGACTCCAGGCAGGCAGGAAGGCCCGCAGACGCCATTCTGTTTGTCTAACCTCTGTCGTTATCATGTGAGTGGATCTTTTCTGCTCCTCTGAGCCCCTCCCTCCCCTGCTCTCTCCCTTCCCCCCCCCTCCTCCCTCCCTCCCTCCACCATGCGGGTGTGTGTGTTATCCAGGAAGTAGACTCTGGGTTCTATTTGTGTTAGACAGGAAGCTCTGTTGGAATCCCACCTGTTGCTGGCCTGGTCAAGGTGACCCTGGACCTGGCAGGGGCTATAGAGGAGAGACGCCCCCTGGAGGAGAGGGGGAGGGAGGGAGGGAGGGGAGTCTTGTTGTTGTCAACCTATCAGCTGTGGTCCCTTAGAGGAGAGGATGACAGAACAACAGGGTTTTCTCTGAACATCTTTCTGAACACTATAAATAATGTCATGTGTTTAGTAGTAGTCATTAGTTTATGGTACATGTTGTTACACATGTGGAATAACAGTTGTTCTGGTGTTGTTACACAAGTGGAATAGAGGGACGTTCTATTCTGTAGTCCACGCATGTAGACACACACACACACGCACAGTTACATAGTTACACACATACACACACACATAGTTACACACACACACACACACACACAGTTACATAGTTACACACACACACACAGTTACATAGTTACACACACACACACACAGTTACATAGTTACACACACACACACACACACACAGTTACATAGTTACACACACACACACACACACACAGTTACATAGTTACACACACACACAGTTACATAGTTACACACACACACACACAGTTACATAGTTACACACACACACACACAGTTACATAGTTACACACACACACACACACAGTTACATAGTTACACACACACACACAGTTACATAGTTACACACACACACAGTTACATAGTTACACACACACACACAGTTACATAGTTACACACAAACACACACACACACACAGTTACATAGTTACACACACACCTCAACTCTAAAGAAATGTAGGTTCTCCTCTAGTTGTCTCCTGCCTCAGAGCTGCCCAGACAGCTGCACACACACATATAACACCCCCCCCCCCACACACACACACACACACTAACACACACTCCCCCCCCACACACACACTAACACACATAACACACACACACCCCCCCCCACACACATATAACACACACTCCCCCCCCCCACACACACACATATATAACACAGACTCCGCCCTCTCCGTGAGTGTGTGCGCAGCTGTTTCCATAGCGAAGGAAAGCGGACACCGTGAGCATTACCCCCTGTGACCCTCCGTGTGTAACAACTGGTCCCCGGACCCCCACTTTAGGTCTCTGTGTGTGTGTGTGTGTGAGTGTGTGTGTGTGAGACAGCTCCTTATATTGCTGCTGTGTATTGAGCCAGTCAAGGTCAGAGTCAACGTCCCGGCTGCTTTCAGACTCAGCGGTTGTTGGTCTTTCAGAGGTGACACCGGCGGCCATGTTGTTTTTTTGGGGGGTGCGATCCTCAGTTGACATGCCAACAAACAAGCTAGTTTAGGTGTGTGTGTGTGTGTGTGTGTGTGTGTGTGTGTGTGTGTGTGTTCTGTTGGCAGGGGGTCCCAGGTCTGCTGTGAGTGGGAGGGGTGGCTAAGTGTGGTCAGCAGAAAGGTTCTGGTCTGAGCTGAGTCTGAACGCCTCCTCTAGGAGTAGAATAGTCTGAACGCCTCCTCTAGGAGTAGAATAGTCTGAACGCCTCCTCTAGGAGTAGAATAGTCTGAACGCCTCCTCTAGGAGTAGAATAGTCTGAACGCCTCCTCTAGGAGTAGAATAGTCTGAACGCCTCCTCTAGGAGTAGAATAGTCTGAACGCCTCCTCTAGGAGTAGAATAGTCTGAACGCCTCCTCTAGGAGTAGAATAGTCTGAACGCCTCCTCTAGGAGTAGAATAGTCTGAACGCCTCCTCTAGGAGTAGAATAGTCTGAACGCCTCCTCTAGGAGTAGAATAGTCTGAACGCCTCCTCTAGGAGTAGAATAGTCTGAACGCCTCCTCTAGGAGTAGAATAGTCTGAACGCCTCCTCTAGGAGTAGAATAGTCTGAACGCCTCCTCTAGGAGTAGAATAGTCTGAACGCCTCCTCTAGGAGTAGAATAGTCTGAACGCCTCCTCTAGGAGTAGAATAGTCTGAACGCCTCCTCTAGGAGTAGAATAGTCTGAACGCCTCCTCTAGGAGTAGAATAGTCTGAACGCCTCCTCTAGGAGTAGAATAGTCTGAACGCCTCCTCTAGGAGTAGAATAGTCTGAACGCCTCCTCTAGGAGTAGAATAGTCTGAACGCCTCCTCTAGGAGTAGAATAGTCTGAACGCCTCCTCTAGGAGTAGAATAGTCGGATCCATCCCGTTTGTTTCCAGGCCTTTTTCTGGGCCAGTTCAATTAGAGCTCCGCTCCGCTGGTGAGTCAATGTCGCTGTAGTGTTAGAGAGGTAGTGTGTGTGTGTGTGTGTGTGTGTGTGTGTGTGTGTGTGACTTGCTAAGCCGCCCGGCGACGGATGGCGTTTCATGTTTTAGTGTTGTGTTTTCCGTTGTTTGATTTAATCGGACGCTCCCTGGCGATTTGTCGCTGTTCAGAGGAGCAACTCTCTTCTGAGGCGCTGCGCTTCCCCCGGGAGATGTAGACTTTACAGATGCTCTTCAATAAAGATTATCTATCTCTCCTTCTTCCTTCGTCTCTCTCTCCGTCTCTCCCTCCGTCTCTCTCCCTCCGCCCTGGCGACTACGCCACCTCTGCGTTTCCTGCTGGAGGCGGGCTGTTAGCGGTGGCGGGCGGGGCCAGACCAGCTCTAACCTTCGACACGCAATCAATTCACCATCTAACAAGATGGAGTGTCCTCGCTCCCAGAGACGCCACCCGGGGCACACACACAGAGAGAGAGAGAGAGAGAGAGAACTACGGATGAGGGAGAGAGGGAAGGGAGGAGGGGTTAGGGGAGGAGGAGGGGTTAGGGCAGGGTTGTTGTGCAGGCTGAAACCTGTTATGCCCCCCCCCCCCCCCCCCCTCCCAGCCTGCCTCCCAAGGCACCACTTATAAGCTGGAATTTAATTAACAAGAGCCATTCAGAGAAAGGCTTTACTGAGCTGGCAGTTGTAAAGCTGAGTAGCAGGACTCATTCTCTCTCTCTCTCTCTCTCTCTCTCATTCTGATTGGCTTTATTCCCAGGGGAAACAACCGTTTACATCGCCAAAGCAAGTGAAATTACAAATAAACCAAAAATGAAATAACCAAAATATAACAGTAAACATTACACACAACAGTTTCAGAAGATTAGTTAACCTAAAACAATGTAAATATGTTGGCGTTACATTATTGACCATGTACAGTGTTGTCAATGTGCAAATAGTTAAAGTACGATAGGAGAAATAGATAAATAGTTACATGAAGGTTGTATTTACAGTTGTGATGGTTCCTATGGCAACACCCTGGGTGGTGAGGGGGGGTGTAGGGTCCAGCCCAGCCTGGGGCCGGTTCTTGGTTCTGGAGCCTTCCTATCTGATATTCAGCATGCTGGTGTCAGTGTGAGCTCAGCCAGGACCCCCTGGCCCCCCGCCCGCCCCAGCCCAGCCCCCATCTCCCTGGCCCACCGCCCGGTAAGGCCCAGCCCCGGCCCCCGCTCCCTTCTCCCTGGCTCCTGGCCCCCAGCCCCCCTCTCCTGGCTCCCTCGGCCCCCCCAGCCCCCCCTCTCCTGGCCCCCAGCCCCCCCTCTCCTGGCTCCCTCGGCCCCCCCTCTCCTGGCCCCCAGCCCCCCCTCTCCTGGCCCCCAGCCCCCCCTCTCCTGGCCCCCAGCTCCCCTGCTCCTGGCCCCCAGCCCCCCTCTCCTGGCTCCCTCGGCCCCCCCAGCCCCCCCTCTCCTGGCCCCCAGCCCCCCTCTCCTGGCTCCCTCGGCCCCCCCTCTCCTGGCCCCCAGCCCCCCCTCTCCTGGCCCCCAGCCCCCCTGGCTGATACAGCCGTCCTCTGACAGGTCCTGAACGCTCCTTATCTCAGCCCACAATCCTGAGAGTGCCGGGGCTCCTTATCAGCAGCGCCTCTGTCCCATAACCCCCCCCCTCGCTCTCTCTCCTCTCCCCTGTCCCATAACCCCCCCCCCCATAACCCTCCCCCTCTCTCTCTTTCTCTCTCTCCTCTCCTCTCTTTCTCTCTCTCTCCTCTCCTCTCTTTCTCTCTCTCTCTCTCTCCTCTCTTTCTCTCTCCTCTCCTCTCCTCTCTTTCTCTCTCTCTCCTCTCCTCTCTTTCTCTCTCTCTCCTCTCCTCTCTTTCTCTCTCTCTCCTCTCCTCTCTTTCTCTCTCTCTCTCCTCTCTTTCTCTCCTCTCCTCTCTTTCTCTCTCTCTCCTCTCCTCTCTCTACATTTGCATTTATGGCATTTAACAGACGTCTTTATCCAAAGTGACTTACAAACAAATACATTTGTTTAAGTAAGTGAATCATCTCTCCAACAGTCATCATAAGACAAAGTAATCTATGCTCAGACCAGCGGAGGGGGGTGACATGGGAGAATTTGGGGGGATTGAACACCGGACGGGCGGCAGCGTTCTGGATGAGCTGCAGAGGCCTGATGGCGGAGGCGGGGAGACCGGCAAAGAGTGTGTTGCAGTAGTCAAGGCGAGAGATCACAAGTGTTTGGATCAAGAGTTGTGCTGCTTCTCTGGTGAGGAACGGACGTATCCTTCTGATGTTGTAGAGGAAAAATCTACAGGAGCGTGCTGTCACTGTGATGTTCGCCGCACAGGATAAGTGGTTGTCAAGGAAGACTCTCTCTCTCCTCTCCTCTGTCCCCAGCCCTCTCTCTCTCTCTCTCTCTCTCTCTCTCTCTCTCTCCCATCCCCCCCTCCCCTCCCCTCCTGCTCTGTCCCACAGCCCCTCTCCCGCCCCTCCCCTCCTCTCTCCCTCCCCTCCTCTCCTGTCCTCTCTCTCCCCCCCTCCCTCCCCTCCTCTCCTGTCCTCTCTCTCCCCCCCTCCCTCCCCTCCTCTCCTCCCTGTCTCCCACCCAGGCCAGGTTCTAGTCGCTTTTTCACTGTGTTTTCTGTGAAAGAGGAAGTGGACGCGGGCGCTGGTGTTTTGACCGCTTGTGATTCCTCCCGAGGAGCATTGGAGCATTAGCGATGTCACAACCCTGATGTCACAACATGTCTTTATTTGCAGCAGAGTGTCATGTGATCGAGTGTTTGGCTTTGAATGACACCAACTCCGCCCATGATTTGGCCCCACCCCGCCCCTTCACTTACATGTGGTGCGACAGACAGGAAGTCACACCCCTCTCCGACAGGAAGGGGCTGTCGGGCTGATCCGATTGGTACAGAGACTCAGGAGAGAGCAGAGAGACGGAGGCCCTAGGCCCCGCCCCTTCCTGTCTGAGTTGTTGTTGTTCCCCACAGAGGTGCGTCTGTCTCCCCAGCTTCCTGTCGCGTTTATATTCAGCCGTAAGAGGCCACACACACACACACACACACACACACACACACACACACACACACACACACACACATTCCTCTGGAATGGGGAGTAGGGCCTCACCCTAGTGCATTCTTCAACTGCTTGGAATAGCTCCCCCCCCACCCCTCTCCCTCTCTCTCTCTCTCTCTCTCTCTCTTAGTTGGTTGTTGTTGTAGTGTGTGTAGTGTGTGTAGTGTGTGTGTGTGTGTGTGTGTGTCAGGCTGCAGATGGGACCTGACCATTAGTCTTCTCCGGAGGCTCTGCCTTGTTTGTCACTGCTGCTCCAGACGGCCTCGTTGTTTTGGTCTCTACACACACACACACACACACACACACACACACACACACACACACACACAGAGAGCTGAATACTTCTCCTTCTGTCTCCCTCCTCCCCTCCTCCCTCCCTCCCTGCGTTCTTTCTCTTTCTTCCGGTCTTTTCAGAGAGGAATGCTGTGTTGACAGGCTGAGGTACTTCTCTGTTTGGGTTTCCTCCTTCTCCTCCGTCTCCTTCTTCTCCTTCTTCTCCTCCTTCTCCTTCCTCTCCTCCTTCTTCCTCTTCTCCTTCTCCTCCTTCTTTTTCCTTGGTGTTTCAAGGTCACATGACCTGTTAGACCAGAACTGTGTGTGTGTGTGTGTGTGTGTGTGTGTAGAAGACCCTCCTAAAGCCCCCCCACCTCTGCAACATGAGGACAGGCCTTCTCTCAAAGCTGCCGACTCCCCCCCTCCCCCTCCCCTCCCTCCCTCCCCCCCAACAGGGATCCAACACCTCCCTGTCCTTCATGAATTCTATACTAGATCAGCTGGGCCAGGCAGGGAGGGTCCGCCATGAATAATGTACCGGTCCAGAGACTGTGTTGTTGGCCTTGCAGCAGCCCCCCCTCTAGCCCAGGTAGAACGCCCCCCCCTCCCCCCCACACACACACACATACACACAATCCCACGGCATGAAATATGTAGATAGAAGGGCCACCCTTCAGACCAACAGGCCTTGTATGTGCCACACACACACACACACACACACACACACAGCCACTCTCTCCCTCTATGCTCCGTGTGTGTGTGTGGCTGGTAAACAGTGTGTGTGTGATTTGACCTCTGAGTGAGTCTGCTGCTGTTCTCCTTATCTCCCCAAACCTTTATCTCTGCCTCCCCCCCATGACTGTGAGGGTGGGGGGGGGGGGGGTGTAGGTGTAGGAACAGGTTTGAGTGTTTGTGGAGCGTGATGGGGGGGGGGGGGGGAATAGGTGTAGGAACAGGTTTGAGTGTTTGTGGAGCGTGATGGGGAGGGGGGGGGGGTAGGTGTAGGAACAGGTTTGAGTGTTTGTGGAGCGTGATGGGGGGGGGGGGGGGTTAGGAGGGGGGGGGGGGTAGGTGTAGGAACAGGTTTGAGTGTTTGTGGAGCGTGATGGGGGGGGGGGGGGTTAGGTGTAGGAACAGGTTTGAGTGTTTGTGGAGCGTGATGGGGGGGGGGGGGGGTTAGGGGGTTTAGGAGGGGGGGGTAGGTGTAGGAACAGGTTTGAGTGTTTGTGGAGCGGGACGGCGGGGGTTGCTGGAGGGGTTACCTTGAAACGGTGCGTTCAGGTGTTGACAGAGTCTCTCCTTCCACAACACGCTTGCTCAAGTTCATTCCATTCCCAGCAGCCCTTCCCCCAACCCCCTCCTCCCCCCCCCCAGCCCCCTCCCCCCTGCTCTGCAACTTGTGATTGGATCCCTGTGATTGCATCACAGCATCAGGTGACATGGTTGGAATACAGAGAGGGAGTGAAGCAGCCAATCAGGGTTGTTGTTGTTGTCGTTGTCAGACTGAGTGACTACCCTGTGATTGGCTGAATTACATGTATAGCTTCACATAAAACCAGGTTGAAACCTGAGTGCCTATATGAGAGATGTGTGTGTGTGTGTGTGTTTACCAGTGGGATTAGCCTCCGACTGTTATCAGTGTGTGGTTATTCCAGATTACGGGTTTACACACACACACACACACACACACACACACACACACATACACACACAACAATGGCAGCCTTTGTGTGATGAGGGTTTAATTGGGTGAAACGAAGCCTCCTTTAACGCCACGGCCACAGGAAGAGCAGCATTAGAACGCTCCCACCACAGGAAGAGCAGCATTAGAACGCTCCCACCACAGGAAGAGCAGCATTAGAACACTCCCACCACAGGAAGAGCAGCATTAGAACGCTTCCACCACAGGAAGAGCAGCATTAGAACGCTCCCATCACAGGAAGAGCAGCATTAGAACGCTCCCACCACAGGAAGAGCAGCATTAGAACGCTCCCATCACAGGAAGAGCAGCATTAGAACGCTCCCATCACAGGAAGAGCAGCATTAGAACGCTCCCATCACAGGAAGAGCAGCAGAGGGAGGGAGGGAGGGAGGGATAAAGAGGGAGGGAGGGAGGGAGGGATAAAGAGGGAGGGAGCAACAATTCATGTGTTGTGAATGAGGTCATCTCCGGGGCTGAGAGGAAGGTCAGTGCCCCCCCCATTCTCTCCCCCTCGCCCCATTTCCCCCCTCTCTCCCCCTCCTCCCCCCCACTCACTATGGACACAATCAAGCCTTGTGTTGAAGAGGCTGACCCTACAGTACTACACCCTACAGTACTACACCCTACAGTACTACACCCTACAGTACTACAGTACTACACCCTACAGTACTACACCCTACACCCTACAGTACTACACCCTACAGTACTACACCCTACAGTACTACACCCTACACCCTACAGTACTACACCCTACAGTACTACACCCTACACCCTACAGTACTACACCCTACAGTACTACACCCTACAGTACTACACACTACAGTACCTCTACTCTACTAGTGTGTGTATATATAAATATATGTGTGTGTGTGTGTGTGTATATATATATATATATATACACACACACACACACTGTATGTCATTTAGCTGAGGCTTTTATCCAAAGAGACTTACATTGCAGTGAGAGCAGACATGTCTAGAGTCAGTCAGTCTAGATGGTCCCAGCAGGAATCAAACCCACAACCTAAGTGTTATTAACACCATGCTCTACCAACTGAGCACAGAGGACCACCTACTACCCTACACACTACTCCCCTAGTGTATACTACACACTACACACTCTACTAGTGTATACTACCCTACACACTACACACTCTACTAGTGTATACTACCCTACACCCTACACACTCCCCTGCCAGTGTGTGAGTCTCTGTCAGGTGACCTGGTGGCCTTCAATAAAGATAACAAGGGTTTTATTACTGTTGTTGTTAGATAAGATTAGGGCTGGCTCCTGTGTGTGTGTGTGGTGCGTGTGTGTGTGTGTGTGTGTGTGTGTGTGTGTGACTCAGCAGGCGGTGTGTCCTCTCTTCGTGAGAGCGTGCCGGGTCTCTGCTCTGTGCAGAGGTGCCAGCTGTTCGCACACACACACACACACACTCAGGTGAAGTAAAGTCTGGAACACACCGACACACACTCTCTCAGGTGAAGTATAGTCTGGGATGGAAAGACACACACACACACACACACACAGCTTCTGGATGCTCTGTCTATCTCTATCTTCCTCCCTCCCTCCCCTCCCCTCCTCTCCTCCCTCCCTCCCCTCCTCCCTCCCTCCCCCCCCCTCCTCCCTCTCTCAGGGTAGTTCAGATTGCGTCTGACATCCAGTGTTTCCTCCAACTATATATTTATTGAGCGTCTGACACACTCGATGAAACACTCTCACTTTCCTCTCCTCCTTCTCCTCCCCCTCTCAGCAGACCTGCTCGCACCCATCTTCTCTCTCTCTCTCTCCCTCGTTCATATTTCTGATCTGTTCATCTTCAACGTAATAGCTACATTCGCCTTGTTGAAGGAGGTGTGTGTGTGTGTGTGTGTAGGAATAGTACCTTCTCTCCTTCCCAGACGGGAAGCTCTTCGACCGTCTCTCCTCAGTCAAATGCTCTCTCTTCTCTCTCTTTTCTCTGTCTCATCTGTGTTCTCCTCTGTCCCTCTCAGTGAAGCTCCCTCCCTCCCTCCCCCCTCCCCCCTCCCTCCCCCCCCCCCCCCCCCCCCAGTAATACAGCCTGAGGGCAGAGTTTCCTCTCTTTCATGTGAGGACCAGTGGAGACATTAAAGACTTGTAGCAGGGCCTGTCTGTTCCTGTTAGCCCTGGGTCACTACCAGGCCTCCTCCTCCTCCTCCTGCCCTCTCCTCCTCTCCTCCTGTTAGCCCTGGGTCACTACCAGGCCTCCTCCTCCTCCTCCTGCCCTCTCCTCCTGT
>NW_028153108.1:0-8437 GCF_951799395.1 Argentina silus
CTCCTCTCTCTCTCTTTCCCTGTGCAACAACGTCTCTATGAGGGACACAAACACCACAGAGGAAGAATACAGATCATTTCTAGAAGGAGAAAAATCTCTCTCTGTCCTCCTAAGAATCTTGTCTCTAACTAAACTGAGAGGTGTCTGATTCTTATGAGGAAAAGATAAGAGATTTCTCTTGTTGTCATCTTCGAGACATGAAAACTTGACATAAAAAATAAATTAAAAAAACCTCACATTATGAATATTCATTATTGGCATTGTGACTCACTCAAGTCATCCAGTAGAGACGGCCCTAAGTCTCCTAGCAATGTTTTGCATCAACAATTCAACTCAAAAGTCTCACCACAACATCAAGCCAACTAGCTTTCCCTCAAACCCTCGGCTAAGTCTTATCCCTACAGGAATCATACCCTTAGTGAAGGGGATGTACAGTAATACCATATAATACCGTAGTACAGAGGGGGATGGGTATGGGGATTATTATAATCCAGAGACGTACTTCTCACATCTCATAATCTCACCAGTGTGATTTACACACCCAGCCCCAGACCGCTACGCGCATGTGTGTCGCAAAAAAATAATTAAGGTTTTCTCTTTCTAATCAATCTAAGGACTCTAATCAATTCTGCCATCCGCATCAGCCGCGTGCGGGCCGTGATTATACGGGGAGCGGCGGCCCTAATTTAGGAACAGCGTCTATTTAAGACGGGGTGCTGGAAGCGACCCGTTGGAAACGGTGCCCCGTCGCGGGCGTTCATTCATCTGTCACCGTGCTGCTTCCCCCTCGTCTGTCCTGATGGCTTCTAATGCAGAGGAACACAAATGACCATCGCTCAACGGCACTCACGTGAGAGTAACGTGGGACTGGTGTTAGTCATTATGTGTGTGTGTGTGTGTGTGTGTGTGTGTTCCTACCGTTCTCTCTGAGTCACAGCGCTGACACACCAGTGGGAGTGTGACACAGCTGATGTGTGTGTGTGTGTTTATGTGTGTGTTTATGTGTGTGTGTATGTGGGTGTGTATGTGGGTGGGTGAGAGAGAGAGAGTTGAGAGGTGGCATAGGCAGTGAATGGGTGACGGGGAGCCTCCCCAGAATGGGGTGGGATCTCTGCTCTACTACCATCAGTCGCTCCCCAATAGCAAGAACCCCCCCCCCCCCCGTCGTCGTCTCATTTGCTGCCTTTACCCCCATGCCCGTCTCTGACTGGCTGAGCCCTAGGCTCTAGTCCCTCCTCCCTGCCTGTGAGAGGCTTAGGGGCGGGTAGGCCCAGCCCACAGCTTGTTAAGGGGGAGGGGGGGGGGGTGTACTGAATCTGAGAACATAACAGCATTAGACTGAGCCAGAGGTGAGGAGGGTTTGGGTTGGGTTGGGTTGGGGGTCACCCAGGGTGACTGGGAGCCAATGGGCGGGACCGTGAGGCCCGTCGCGACCCACCGACCCCAGCGAGGGCTCTGATAAGTCGGGCAATTAAGGGCCGGCGTGGGCCTTGAAGTGGTTAATGGTTTAATGAGAGTTATTAGAGCTGGAGAAGGAGAGAGGCACGGCCTCCACTGGGCTGACTGGAGCCTGACCCTGGCAAAGGACGAATGGCCCGAGTCACCACACACACACACACACACAAACCAACACACTCGTACATACAGAGATCCACTCATACAGACCCACTCCAATGCACTCAGAAACACACATTACAGAATCCAACCCTGCGACTGACTGCATAGCTTTACTGTACAGTGTGGTAGAAAGCTGGTAGACTGTTGTGTAGGACTATGTTAGACTGTTGTGTAGGACTATGTTAGACTGTTGTGTAGGACTATGTTAGACCGTTGTGGTAGGACTATGTTAGACTGTTGTGTAGGACTATGTTAGACTCTGTAGGACTATGTTAGACTGTTGTGTAGGACTATGTTAGACTCTGTAGGACTATGTTAGACTGTTGTGTAGTACTATGTTAGACTCTGTAGGACTATGTTAGACTCTGTAGGACTATGTTAGACTGTTGTGGTAGGACTATGTTAGACTGTTGTGTAGGACTATGTTAGACTCTGTAGGACTATGTTAGACTGTTGTGTAGGACTATGTTAGACTGTTGTGTAGGACTATGTTAGACTGTTGTGTAGGACTATGTTAGACTGTTGTGTAGGACTATGTTAGACTGTTGTGTAGGACTATGTTAGACTCTGTAGGACTATGTTAGACTCTGTAGGACTATGTTAGACTCTGTAGGACTATGTTAGACTGTTGTGGTAGGACTATGTTAGACTGTTGTGTAGGACTATGTTAGACTCTGTAGGACTATGTTAGACTGTTGTGGTAGGACTATGTTAGACTGTTGTGTAGGACTATGTTAGACTCTGTAGGACTATGTTAGACTGTTGTGTAGGACTATGTTAGACTGTTGTGTAGGACTATGTTAGACTGTTGTGTAGGACTATGTTAGACTCTGTAGGACTATGTTAGACTCTGTAGGACTATGTTAGACTGTTGTGGTAGGACTATGTTAGACTGTTGTGTAGGACTATGTTAGACTGTTGTGTAGGACTATGTTAGACTGTTGTGTAGGACTATGTTAGACTGTTGTGTAGGACTATGTTAGACTCTGTAGGACTATGTTAGACTCTGTAGGACTATGTTAGACTGTTGTGGTAGGACTATGTTAGACTGTTGTGTAGGACTATGTTAGACTGTTGTGTAGGACTATGTTAGACTCTGTAGGACTATGTTAGACTCTGTAGGACTATGTTAGACTCTGTAGGACTATGTTAGACTGTTGTGGTAGGACTATGTTAGACTGTTGTGTAGGACTATGTTAGACTGTTGTGTAGGACTATGTTAGACTCTGTAGGACTATGTTAGACTCTGTAGGACTCTGGTATAAAGCTGTTGTGTAGGACTATGTTAGACTGTTGTGTAGGACTATGTTAGACTCTGTAGGACTATGTTAGACTCTGTAGGACTATGTTAGACTGTTGTGTAGGACTCTGGTATAAAGCTGTTGTGTAGGACTATGTTAGACTCTGTAGGACTCTGGTATAAAGCTGTTGTGTAGGACTATGTTAGACTCTGTAGGACTCTGGTATAAAGCTGTTGTGTAGGACTCTGGTATAAAGCTGGTATAAAGCTGTTGTGTAGGACTCTGGTATAAAGCTGTTGTGTAGGACTCTGGTATAAAGCTGTTGTGTAGGACTCTGGTATAAAGCTGTTGTGTAGGACTCTGGTATAAAGCTGTTGTGTAGGACTCTGGTATAAAGCTGTTGTGTAGGACTCTGGTATAAAGCTGTTGTGTAGGACTCTGTTAGACTCTGTAGGACTCTGGTAGACTCTGTAGGACTCTGGGTGAAGTGGATAATGGCTGGTGCTGAGGAGACACAGTGACACTGGAGAGGGTCACTGACCAGAACACAGAACACAGCTGTGTGACTGCAACCCTACACAGCTGCAACTAGGCAAACAGAAGGAGGGAGGGAGGGAGGGAGGGAAGGAGGTAGGGAGGGAGGGAGGGAAGGAGGGAGGGAGATATAGATGGAGAAAGAGGGAGAGCGGCTGGGAGGATTTTAGAGAAAATCTGGGAGAAAAAAAAAGAAAAGATTTGAGAAAGGGGAGAACTGGGCATAGAGTAAAGAGAGGGAGAGGGGGAGAGAGAGACAGAGAGAGAGGATTATAGGCAGAGAGAGAAACTGGGCATGGAGGAGGGAGAGAGAGATAAAAAGAGAGGGAGACTGTTGCGAGGTCTGCACTATTGCACAATGGGAGGGGAGGTGGCTGGGCGAATTAACTTTCAGGACACCCTTGACACGCAAAAGCCAATCAGATTTTCATTAACTGGTTCGAGGGACGGTCAAGGCTGGCGCAGGCTAATTACCCTCTGTATCTCTGCCTCTGAGCAGCCCCCCGGATGCCTGGGCCAGGGGAAGGGAGAGGGGAGAGCGGGGCTACCCAGAGCAGGAGCCTCCAGGCTGGGTAGATGGGTAAGCGCGAGGGGGGCTCTGCTGGGGCTTTGGAGGTGGAGAGATTGGAGAGACGGAGGGTTAGAGGGAGGGAGGGGGCGTACCAGAGAGGGTTGCTCAGTGTCGAGGCCTTGTGGCTGGGGAGACGTATGCGCGTGGGAGGCCTGGGTCTTGGAGGTTGGCAATGAGGTGTGGGTGTTTGATTGTAAAGGCCTGCCCAAGGAGGCTTTGATGCTGTATGTTTACATAGCAATGAGTGTGTGTGTGTGTCTTAATCTGAAGGGCTATGCACCAAGACCTTGTACTGTGTGTGTGTGTGTGTGTGGGTGTACTGTGTGTGTGTGTGTGTGTGTGTGTGTGTGTGTGGTGTGTGTGTTACCGTGGAGGGCTGCCCTGGCGGAGGAGCTGGCCTCTGCGGGGGAGGAGCTCTTGGAGCGTGAGCTGAAGGGTGATTGTCTGAAGCGCTCGTCCAGGAACGGGCTAAGAGTGCACACGCACACACACACACACACACACACACACACACACACACAGAGTCATCAGCCATTTAATGTCGTAAGTCCTACTGCATACAAACTAACGGATGCTATTATGCTATGATGCTATTATGCTATGCTATTATGCTATGCTATGCTATGATGCTATGCTATGCTATGATGCTATTATTATGAGGAACAGTCATGACATTAAATAGCACTAATTATAGTTGTTGTTGTTAAAACAGTACATGGCTCATGTGTATATTCTCTCCCGCTTCGTTATGACGATGTATTCCTCTTGCGAAAATGCTTAGCGCTTCAATTGTGTCCACATTGAGCTACATCAATAAAGTTTGATTCATTGAATGCTTGTCGCCTTACCTGCCCATGCCGACCATGTGACTGTCTTTGTGGTCGTTGGCTTTGCTGACTTTTTCTGGAAACAAAGCAGAAAAGCACGGTACGCATTAGTCACGGTGAGAAAATCATTAACAATGCATTTGTGGTGATGACTGGCCCATGAAGTGGTTTTACAGGGCGGAGAAATATGGATTCTTCACTTGTTCAATGTGTCATCTAACACACTCTCTCTCACACACACGCACGCACACACACACACACACACACACACACACACACGCACACACTCTCTCACACACACACACACACTCTCTCTCTCTCACACACACACACACACACACACACGCACGCACGCACACACTCTCTCTCTCTCACACACTCTCTCACACACTGTCTCTCTCTGTCTCTCTCTCTCTCTCTCTCACACACACACACACACACACACCATAGATTAGGCAGAGTGTCCTGGAAACACTAAGACCCTCATTATTAACCCAAGTACCCAGAGTGTCTGGAGACGTCCATTTGTTGACATTAGTGTAACAGTGTAATCATTGAATCAGATCAATACCACACACAACATAATGACCTGCTTGGGTTTAGGCAGGACTTAAAACACATTTTCTCTTTTGACGAGCGTCTATATTGAACGTTCATTAACAGACATGATTGGGGCAACCGTACATGCGGTTAACATCTACGGTTAACGTCTACGTTTAAAAACACCCGCAGCCAAGCGCCAATGTTTAATAAACAATGCATGTAAAACAATAATGATATGTAATGAAATATAATTGGGCATATTTGCAAGAAGGCCAACACACGAGTTGTGCTCTGAAGGGAAATGGACTAAAATGTAGAACCGGACACAAAATCACTTCTTTCATCGGCCTTTAGGCAAATGTGTCGGCTCAGCGCTCCACCATGCAAACCTCATTCAAAACAAACATGGCTGCCGTCTCCTGGGTTACAACAAGCAGCCGGGTTATAAAAGTGTTCCTAGTGTCTGTAATAGGGGGGAACGTGTCCGTCTCGTCTGGGTGTCGTGTCCTTATCCTCAATCAGACACACACATGTAGGCTACTGTAGCCTACATACGTGTACACACACACACCTGTAGGCTACTGTAGCCTACATACACACACACACACACACACACACATACCTGTAGGCTACTGTAGCCTACCTACATACACACACACACCTGTAGGCTACTGTAGCCTACATACACACACACACACACACACACATACCTGTAGGCTACTGTAGCCTACCTACATACACACACACACCTGTAGGCTACTGTAGCCTACCTACATACACACACACACATACCTGTAGGCTACTGTAGCCTACCTACATACATACATACACACACACACCTGTAGGCTACTGTAGCCCACACACACACACACACACACCTATAGGCTACTGTAGCCTACACACACACACACACACACACACACACACACACACACACACACACACACACACACACACACACACACACACACACACACACACACACACACAGGTGGAGAAAACTAACTTCTAATGAGAGCAAACCTGTCGTGAGTCAAACAAATGTAATAAGCCTGCGTTTCTAAATACAGGTGTGATGAAGTTATATGTGTGTGTTCTTCACAGGCTGGGAGTGATGAAGGACAGGTGTGTGTGTGTTCTTCACAGGCTGGGAGTGATGAAGGACAGGTGTGTGTGTGTTCTTCACAGGCTGGGAGTGATGAAGGACAGGTGTGTGTGTGTTCTTCACAGGCTGGGAGTGATGAAGGACAGGTATGTGTGTGTTCTTCTGGGTGTGATGAAGGACAGGTGTGTGTGTGTTCTTCTGGGTGTGATGAAGGACAGGTGTGTGTGTGTGTGTGTTCTTCGATCATGCAAATAACTGATCATATGGGTCTACGTTGCTGATATCACCATGGCAGTTGAACTGGGCGAGCCCTTCAGGACTGGAAGGTGCATTTCCTGAACCCGCTGTGTTGAGGAGCGCAAATGGAGCGTGTGCCTTTTGGGAGCAGGTGTTAATCACGCCGCAGGACGGGACTTGGAGATTGGTCGGCTACCAAAAAAAACAACAACAAAACAAAGCTGTGGTCGTCATGAAAACGCTCCCCAATTTTCTTCTTCCATGTATGATTTTGAAATGGCAAACAAACGCAATTGTGTTAAAAGCAGACTGACATGGAGGGAAGCTCGGTGTCGGAGGAGGAGGAGGGGGCGTGGAGGAGGGGGGCGTGGGTTGGTTCATTCCCAGTGTCACGTCGTGTCGCAGACCTGCGTTTGGGAGGACGAGACGGCTGGTCAATCTGCCGTCGGTGGTGGTGGTACCAACAGTACACAGAGCACTGAAAACCCAGGGTAAGAGTACTGTTGTCCCTCTGGTCAAGCCAGGTTGATGACCTCATCGCAGCTCTGCGCCCTGGGTGGCACTCTCTAGCCCCCCCCCCCTCCCCCTCCCCCTCCCACCCCCCACCCCCCCTCCCCCCCTCCCTAACACCCAGCTCCGTCACACCGCTTGCCAAGGACAGAGGTCCTCTCCGCGTTGCCATGGCGATGCCGCACGGGAGAACTGTAAGGGGGGTGTAGAGGGGGAGTAGGAGGGGGGGGTTGGTGGGGAGGGGGGGGGGGGTGGTGGTAGAGGGGGAGGAGGGGGGGGGGCGTGTGCAGCCAAGTGTACTTGAGCCGACATGTTTGAAAACGAGTCAAGGGAGAGAGAGAGAGAGAGAGAGAGAGAGAGAGGGAGAGGGAGAGAGAGAGAGAGGAGGAGGAGGAGGAGGAGGAGGGGGGAAGGCACTTTGTAGACACCGCTCCCCATGGGCGATTGTGTGAGTGTGGGAAGGTGTGTTGGTGTGTGTGCGCGCGCATGTGTGGTGTGTGTGTGTGTGTGTGTGTGTGTTCATTGGAGTTTTTTTTTTTGTCACAATTCAGAGGTGCTACTGTATATGGCATTCAAGCATAGCAATCAGGGGCTGGCTAGAGCTGGGGCCACTGCCTCGGTCTCCCCCCCCTCCCCTCCCCCCCCCCCCCTCCACACACACATACACCCCCCCCCCTCTCCTCTAGGGGACAATGGCTGCTCTTCAGAGCTCTGTCATCATCAGGCAACACAAACAGCTGTCTGCTGCCTCAATGTCATTTTCACGGCCAGGCGGGAAAAAAATGAATAGAAAAACCTATTGACCACATTACATCTAATATATACCCCCCCACCCCACCCACACTCACCCCCACCCCCACCATTACACCACAAGAGGATAGAAAAAGGAAACAAGTAGTTTTTATAGCTTTAAGTGTCACACACGGTCCAAGGTTGACACTGAGGTGCCAGAGGGAGGGATGGAGGGAGGTAGAGAGAGAGGGAGGGATGGAGGGAGGTAGAGAGAGAGGGAGGGATGGAGGGAGGTAGAGAGAGGGAGGGATGGAGGGGAGGGTAGAGAGAGAGGGAGGGATGGGAGGGAGGTAGAGAGAGGGAGGGATGGAGGGAGGTAGAGAGAGAGGGAGGGATGGAGGGAGGTAGAGAGAGAGGGAGGGGATGGAGGGAGGGAGGTAGAGAGAGAGGGATGGAGGGAGGTAGAGAGAGAGGGAGGGATGGAGGGAGGTAGAGAGAGAGGGAGGGATGGAGGGAGAGG
>NW_028153107.1:0-16290 GCF_951799395.1 Argentina silus
TAATGAAGAGACGCATGAAACAACACGGAGGTGATTCTGTCAAGGACACTGCAGGGAGGGGGGGGGGAGAAGGGTTTGAGAGAGAGAGAGAGAGAGAGGGAGAGAGAGGGAGGGGGGGGGGGGAGAAGGGTTTGAGAGAGAGAGAGAGAGAGAGGGAGGGAGGGGGGGGGAGAAGGTTTGAGAGAGAGAGAGAGAGAGAGAGGGAGGGGGGGGAGAAGGGTTTGAGAGAGAGAGAGAGAGAGAGAGAGAGAGGGAGGGAGGGAAGGGGGGGGGGATGAGAGAAAGGGAAGGAAGGAGGGGGGGGGGGGGGGGTCTGGCGTGAAGCCTTAGAGGAGGCTCTACCGCTGGGACGGACAGATGGACCAGAGACGTGGGTGTGTGTGTGTGTGTGTGTGTGTGTGTGTGTGTGTGGGGGGGGGGGGTCTGAAGACTGCCACCACTGCAGTATTCTAACCTCTCCAACAACACAAGGACACACCACCATCACACACACACACACCATCACACACACACACACCATCACAAACAGGGATTCACAACTCTGGTCCTGGGCCCTCAGCCCCAACCACAACTACTCAATAGTCATCCAGGTCCCTTGATTGACTGGATCAGGTGTGTTAGTGTTAGGCAGGAACCAAAATGTGCAACCTTAGGAGGAGGACCAGAGGACCGGAGTTGATAAACACTGAGGCCCACAGCTCCTTGGTCCCAAGCTGATGGATGGAACTGCCATCTGGATTTGAATTAGGACAATCCAAGTGATGGATTGATTTTAATGTCTGAATTAATTCTCAAATTGGCCTTGTTTCAGATTTCCTGTCGTCCAAAAGTCTGCAGGCCAGAATTATCCTCAATAAATCATCTATGACTGACAGACACACACACGCACACACACACACACACACACACCCCCCCCGTAGGTTGGATTAAGTGAAGGAACCATAATGATATTGAGTCAACAGGATAAATAAATCTGTCCTTTTCCAGACCGCGCTAAAGCTAACCCCCGCTACGACACTCCCTCACTCATCTGACTGCAGCTAGCAATGCTAACAGAATACTATTACATGATACATGAAAAAACAAATGGTATCAAACACGTGTCCTCCGATTTCTACCTCCACCAGCCTCCCCTGTCCTCCGATTTCTACCTCCACCAGCCTCCCCTGGACATCAGGCATCCAGACTGCCAGTGTGACACATGTAGGTACTCACACCAGAAGCGTTCAAATCCTGGAAATCTGAAGCTACTGGGGTACGGACAGGAAGTCAGGTTTCCCCGTTGACCCCGACTAGTGGTGTAGCACACTAAGGTTCATACCATATAAATCACAAGGTTCCTGGTTCGATTCCGACCCTCGATATATCCTGCATGTCATCCCTCCTCTCTCTCACCCATCCTTCCTGTCAATCTCTACGGTTTCTATCCCAATAAAAGCAGAAATGCCCTAAAAAACATATTTAAAAAAAAATCAATAAATAAACGTTATCATGAGTTTGAGGTCGTTATCAACATAGTTACCAGTCATCACCGTCAACCACCTGCACCGTAGTTAAAAGACAATCGGAAAATGCATCGGAAGCTCCGTCAGAAACCGCACTCCCGTAAAACGTCACGTTTCTGACGTGAGTATCTATGGGTTTAAACCCCTGAACACACCTAGCAACGACACCTGTATTTCCATAAACAAATGAGATGACCAAGCCTTTGACTCACAGAGAGAGAGAGAGAGAGAGAGAGAGAGAGAGAGAGAGAGAGAGAGAGAGAGAGAGAGAGGGAGAGAGGGAGAGGGAGAGGGAGAGAGAGGGAGAGGGAGAGGGAGAGAAGGGAGAAGGGAGAAAGGAGGGATGTTCCCTTCCTGAACTTAATCACCCTGAGTCAGACTCAGTCATATATGCAAATAGAGAAACAGACACCTGAAACCTTCCTCCTCCTCCTCCTCGCATAATCACCCTGACTCACATATGCAAATAGTGAAACAGATGCCTGATATCTTCCTCTTCCTCCTCCTCCTCTTCCTCCCTTAGCTATATGACAGAACCATCTCAACTGTATATACTGGTGGTGATGATGATGATGACGAAGAGGGAATGAGGCACATCACGTGACCTGGACCGGGAACCACTCTGGGCCCGGGTGATGAGTCATCCCCGACCAGCCCTTCAGTTAGCTTCCATCAGCTGTAGACCAGATACCAACACCACCAGCCCCGTCCCCCACACACACCACAACTCTGCCTCCCAACCCCCCACCCTCCTCCTGGGTTCACCAGAGACCAGGGGACCAGGGGAGACCAGAGGAGATCAGGAGAGACCAGAGGAGACCAGGGGAGTCCAGTGGAGACCAGGGAGGACCAGGGGAGTCCAGGGAAGACCAGGGGGAGACCAGGGGGAGACCAGGGGAGACCAGGGAGGACCAGGGGAGACCAGGGAGGACCAGGGGGAGACCAGAGGAGACCAGGGAGGACCAGGGGAGATCAGGGAAGACCAGGGGAGTCAGGGGAGGACCAGGGGAGACCAGGGAGGACCAGGGGGAGACCAGAGGAGACCAGGGAGGACCAGGGGAGGTCAGGGAAGACCAGGGGAGTCAGGGGAGGACCAGGGGAGACCAGGGGGAGACCAGGGGGAGACCAGGGAGGACCAGGGGAGACCAGGGGAGACCAGGGAGGACCAGGGGAGTCCAGGGAGGACCAGGGGACCAGGGGAGACCATGGAGGACCAGGGGAGACCAGGGGGAGACCAGGGGAGTCCAGGGAGGACCAGGGGAGGCTGGTGGAGGCAGAAATCAGAGGATAGGCTCCCTGTAATGCATGGAATGGTACACACACACATTTGATACGATTCCTCATTCCATTCCAGGCATTACAATGAGCCCCGTCCTCCGATTTCCACCTCCAGCAGCCTCCCCTGTTCTCCTGTGTTTGCATACTGAAGGTCGTGTGTGTTTCTGTCTGGCCGCTGTTGTTGTGGTGTTGATGGGGGTCATTTAATCTGGTCCCGGGGAGGTTTTAATCTGAGATGTAATTAGTGACAGAGTCCTCGTGACTGCTAATCCCCCCCGAAAAACTGCTTTTCGTGAGAAGCCGCTCTGAGAAGGTCACATGACCGGTGTTGTTATGGTCATAAAAGCTCTGTCAGTCGCTCTGTACCGTCGCTACGGCGACAAAGCCAAGAGAGTGCAGAAAGAACGTACTGCAGGCATGGCAACACACACACACACACACACACACACAGACACACACACACACACAGACACACACAGACATGGACACAGACACACACACACACATACACACACACACTGTTACTAGAGAGACCTGTTCAGCGGGTTCAATTAATTATTTAGAAACTGTGACAGACACTAATTGAAAGCTAATAGGAGACAGAGAGTGTGTGTGAAAGAGGGAGAGAGGGAGAGAGAGAGAGAGGGAGAGAGAGAGAGATAGAGAGTGTGTGTGAAAGAGGGAGAGAGGGAGAGAGAGAGAGGGAGAGAGAGAGAGAGAGGGAGAGAGAGAGAGTGTGAGATAGAGAGAGTAAAGATGAAGATTAATTTCATGTCAGACTTGCTGTTTAAAGTTACAAGCTCAGAAGAGTCTGTATTAGGGTGTGTGTGTGTGTGTGTGTGTGTGTGTGTGTGTGTGTGAGAGAGAGGCTGTGTGGCAAGATCAGAGGTAATCTAATTCAATGTGATTAATTCATTATTTATCCTAATGACAACAACATCAAACAAACTAGCATCTGTCGATACACACATCACCAAGGCAACACTACAGAGTGTCCAGCTCGACTGTGTGTGTGTGTGTATGTGTGTGCGCGTGAGAGAGAGAGAGAGAGAGAAAAAGAGAGCTAGGGCAGGCTTGGGGCAGCTAGGGCAGGTTTGGGGCAGGCTTGGGGCAGCTAGGGCAGGTTTGGGGCAGGCTTGGGGCAGCTAGGGCAGGTTTGGGGCAGGCTTGAGGCAGCTAGGGCAGGTTTGGGGCAGCTAGGGCAGGTTTGGGGCAGGTTTGGGGCAGCTAGGGCAGGTTTGGGGCAGGCTTGGGGCAGCTAGGGCAGGTTTGGGGCAGTTAGCGTTAGCCTGCGTGTGGCCAGCCCCCTCAGCTCCCTGCAGCAGGCCGGGACGGCCATATGGCCGGGCTCACGTGACATCACTATGGGATCATCTACCGACGCGCCCCTTCCCCCTTCCTCCCTCTCTCCTCCCCTTCCCCCTTCCTCCCTCTCTCCTACCCTCCCCCCCTCTCTCCTTCCCTTCCCTCCCCCAACCCCCACTGTACTCAGGCTTACTGACGGAGTGGAATGTACCACTGTACACGCGCAAACGCACGCACGCGCACACACACACACACACACACACGCGCACACACACACACACACACACACACACACACACACACACACACACACACACACACACACACACTACTATAAATTACTATATCTGCCAAGGAGCTGTACTTCCTGCTCCATAACACAAACAGGATGTGTGTGCGCGTGCGTGCTTGCTGGTCACTGTGGTTACGGTTGCCAGGAAACACAGTGCCAGCGACACCACAGGTGTGTTGAACAATGAGAATCAACAGGATCTGAGAGCTGATCTGCTTAAAGAGGCCCAGGCGGACAGAAACACTGTCCACACACACACACACACACACGGCTATCATTCAATCTGCCTCTGCAGCCCACCCCTGCCCTGACCCCTGCCCTGACCCTGCCCTGACCCCTGAAGGGGGCACTGAGTTGAGCCGAGCTGTACTGGGCTGTACTGGTCTGCACTGGGCTGTACTGGGCTGTACTGGGCTGTACTGGGCTGTACTGGGCTGTACTGGTCTGCACTGGGCTGTACTGGGCTGTACTGGGCTGTACTGGTCTGCACTGGTCTGCACTGGGCTGTACTGGTCTGCACTGGTCTGCACTGGGCTGTACTGGGCTGTACTGGGCTGTACTGGGCTGTACTGGGCCTGGTCTTGTTACACCACAGCTGCTGAAACACTGGAGAGGACAGTGTGAAAGACAAATGTCTGGACCAGCCCAGTATGGTTCGGGTCGGCCCTGTGTCCTGGTGTGTAACCAGCTCAGCTCCATTGGGCCCAGTAGAGTGAATATGGGTCAGGTCTATTGTTAACTCCTATAAACTGGTGCCGCCCCACAGTAGGTTAGTGAGCAGCACATGTTTTAGTTCTATTAGGACTCACAACAATTTGGACCTTTTTAAAAAAAAATAATAATAATTTAACCTTTATTTAAACAGGCGGGGGGGGGGGGGGTGGGGGGGGGGGGGAGGGGGCTGTAAACGACATATGATTTGGTTCCTAAGAGGAACAAGAGACAATGAGAGTGTTATGAGCTCCACCACGGTCTTTACAGCCCAACAGACCACTCCTCTCTCTGTCTGACGCTGGGTCCAGCTGCAGGCTGCAGTGGTGTGTGTTGTCCCAGCAGGGTACACTCTTCGAAAAAAGGGTTCTAAAAGGGTTCTTCGTTTGTCAACATATGGGAACCCTTTGAAGAACCCTTTTGGGTTCATTTAGAACCTCCTGTGAAAAGGGTTCTACATCAAATCAATAGCCCCAGGTCAAAAGTATTGGAACTCAGCCCCAGGTGTACAGTGCATGTGTGTGTGTGCGTGTGCGTGTGTGTATAACTCAGCCCCAGGCCTACAGAATTGGAAGTCAGCCCCAGGCTTGTAAGAACAGGAACCATATCAGAACAGAATGCCAGACCCCATGGGAAGCGGCCAATGACATGCCAGACCCTGTGGGAACCGGCCAATGACACGCTGAGGAGATGAGATCATATCTGGATTTAGCATTCTGCATGCCGGCTAATTATAGAGCACCATTGTGTCTGGTCGTCAGAGGAGCACTGATGAAACACTTGTATTTCGGAGCCCAGAGAAGAGTAGTTTCAGAGCCCAGAGAAGAGTAGTTTCAGAGCCCAGAGTACAGTAGTTTCAGAGCCCAGAGTACAGTAGTTTCAGAGGCCAGAGTACAGTAGTTTCAGAGGCCAGAGTACAGTAGTTTCAGAGGCCAGAGTACAGTAGTTTCAGAGGCCAGAGTAGAACCCTTTCCACAGAGAGTTCTAAATGGAACTCAAAAGGTTATGCATGGCACCAAAATGGGTTCTTCAAAGGGTTCCCGTAGGGACACATGAAGAATCCTTTTGGAACCCTTTTTTCTAAGAGTGTTTTAAGCACTGGGAGAGGTTAAGGTTAGGGTGAGGGCTAGGGTTAGGGTTGGGGTTAGGGTGAGGGCTAGGGTTAGGGCTAGGGTGAGGGCTAGGGTTAGGGTGAGGGTTAGGGTTAGGGCTAGGGTTAGGGTGAGGGCTAGGGTTAGGGTTAGGTTGAGGGCTAGGGTGAGGGCTAGGGTTAGGGTTAGGGTGAGGGCTAGGGTTAGGGTTAGGGTGAAGGCTAGGGTTAGGGTGAGGGCTAGGGTTAGGTTGAGGGCTAGGGTTAGGGTGAGGGCTAGGGTTAGGGCTAGGGTTAGGGTTAGGGTTAGGGTGAGGGCTAGGGTTAGGGTGAGGGTGAGGGCTAGGGCTAGGGTTAGGGCTAGGGTTAGGGTGAGGGCTAGGGTTAGGGCTAGGGTTAGGGTTAGGGTTAGGGTGAGGGCTAGGGTTAGGGTGAGGGCTAGGGCTAGGGTTAGGGCTAGGGTTAGGGCTAGGGTTAGGGTGAGGGCTAGGGTTAGGGCTAGGGTTAGGGTGAGGGCTAGGGCACAGTGCAGTGTGAAAGTGTCTGGAAAACAACGGCTAGGCTGTCATCTTGATCAGCCTTGTGCCAGAGTAACTATAAATGGTACTATTTCCTACTGTGTGTGTGTGTGTGTGTGTGTGTGTGTGTCATAGACAGATAACATAGTTACTGTGGTACCTGCTGACTGCAATCCCAGAAACCACAATTTCATCCCTCCACTTCAACAGACAGTCTGGTTTAGTGAGAGTATTCTTGACTAACAGACAGTCTGGTTTAGTGAGAGTATTCCTGACTAACAGACAGTCTGGTTTAGTGAGAGTATTCCTGACTAACAGACAGTAGGCTACACACGTCTACCAGCTACATGTATGTATGTTTAGATTGTTTTGTATTGTTTTTGTTGTGAAGCACTTTGCGACGTTTGTCTATGTGAAAAGTGCTCTACAACTAAACTTGGAATAACATGGAATGGTTGACATGCTTATTACACGAGCATCGCCATGTTACCGTGTGACCGTTCAGATTGACTCGAACCATAAACACTTCTGCGATACTGTCAGGTGAAGGTTATCAACCAGCCTCATCACATCAAGTTATGGAGCTTAATATTCCACATAAAGTAACCGTGTATGCTGCTAGGCCTACAGCCATGTACTATATGTCTCGTTATCTCTATGTCGTTATCTCTATCACACGGAATTCACTCCGGTGGTCCGGCTGTGGTCGGTGGGTCACCAAGGCGACCGATTATTTATGAGGTGCGGTTTGAGAGCAAAACGATCTCCAGGCTGGAGAACCTCCGTGTGTGTGTTATCATTACCATCAAACAAACAGACTGAGATGTGGTTTATGATTGTGCTGCAGGAGGCTACATTAGTACCACGACCACGGCCACATGTTGGTGACTGAATGCCTGAAACCCCTTACACCGTTTGAACACACCGTGTGTGACCGCAAATATCACGGTATGAATCGAATAGCCTGTTGTATTATTACTTTATATGTCTCAGAGCGCAGACGTGTTGTGAAAGGGTGCATGGAACGTACTATAGTTATTTAATCAGATGGTGTAGTATTATAACAAACACAATTGCCTTTAACAACATCAACATGCTACAATTAATGGATGTGGATGAGGGTCCAGATATCAAACATTACACGAAGACAAAAGGAATATGCTGTCAGATTCATTTTTATTTCACAGTGTAACTTACCGGCATCATATTGACTCCGTAAAGATGCAACCTTTCCTCCCGTTGTCTACCGAGAAAGGAAATCCCACGATGCGATAATCCTACCAAGCAGAAGGATCCGATAAATGTGATCCCTTCTATCTGAATACAACGTCTACACCGTAATTCCTCTTGTTTTACATGCTCCGATGGCACGATTCGGTCTGGTTCCGAGTCCGGTAATGTTCCCCCCTCTAGACCTGTTGCGGTGGCGGTGTTCTCACAGTAGTAATTATAAAACCAACAACCGACGTGTCCGTCCTTTGAAAAAAAATAAAAAATAATACCGTTTCACAAGATCAGCCCGGAGGCCACCTAACCGACATGGTCACTCGCTCCGACAAAAGATGATATCTTAAGCAATTTCACAGCCGTATATGTCGCCTAATAACACCGGGATAACGTTGCAATAATATCCTCGTCCACTTTCAAGTCTGATTTCCACTCATGCTTTATCGGTAATCCAACTGAGGACTCGCAGGATGTTGTGTGTGTCTGTGTCTCCGGTCGCTTGGCTGCTGCTGCTCCCGGAGTCCACGGTCGGTCGTCCCAGTTGAATCAACAAACCGTAACCCAGCCCTGATTGACGCTGGACGGGTCGAATAATCCCCCTGGCAACGATTAAACTCCTCCTCCTTTTTGTTCTCCTATTTCATTACGGTGGGCCGTGGTCTCTACCGCCCCCCCCCCATCCACCCCACGGCGGCCGGTATTACGGTGGGCCGCGGTCTCTACCGCCCCCCCGCGGCGGCCGGTATTACTGTGGGCCGTGGTCTCTACCGACCCTCCCGCGGCGGCCGGTATTACGGTGGGCCGTGGTCTCTACCACCCCTCCGCGGCGGCCGGTATTACGGTGGGCCGTGGTCTCTACCACCCCTCCGCGGCGGCCGGTATTACCGTGGTAAACGGTGCAACACTGTAGATGGTCATCTTCTTCAGTTTACGTTGCTTGCGGTTGCTATTGTTACTACTTCTGAATTATGACAACCCGAGCTCTCTTTTCCAGCGTGACATCATCAAACGGTGAGGCAACAGTGAGAGTGATGTCATAGACGGTGTATTTCCATCGGCAAAGGTTCTAATCCCAGAACCTGTGTTCTAATAGAGCTCTCAACTGAACAAGACTAGAATTATAGTTTATCAGTGCAGCATGGGGAGGTTGAGAAGCGACGTTGATACAACTTCAGGAGGGGAACTCTGAGATGAGGAGAGAGTCGTCAACACCTTGTTGAATGAAGCCCAACCGAAGCTCAGAGCGTCAGACCGCCTCGAACTATGTGAGAACAGTTAGATTCTACTCAACACCATCGAGGTTTTCACATATCTATTAGGGGAAAGGTGTAATACGTGTTACACCTTTTAGGCTAATTGCTTTACGATTCTTAGAATATTTCAGCATTTCAGTATGTTGTTGTCAAAAATATTTCGTATATGCATGGAAGTTTGGTCTGTGGTGGGAACATGGAAGTTTGGTCTGTGGTGGGAACATGGAAGTTTGGTCTGTGGTGGGAACATGGAAGTTTGGTCTGTGGTGGGAACATGGAAGTTTGGTCTGTGGTGGGAACATGGAAGTTTGGTCTGTGGTGGGAACATGGAAGTTTGGTCTGTGGTGGGAACATGGAAGTTTGGTCTGTGGTGGGAACATGGAAGTTTGGTCTGTGGTGGGAACATGGAAGTTTGGTCTGTGGGAACATTTGCTCGTGTGAATAAAAACACGGAAGGTAATAAAAATATCACATTTATTAAAATAAATGACAAACATTGCACTGGGGTCAGAACCCCATAGAGCTGTCTGCTGGTTAGGTCAGAACCCCATAGAGCTGTCTGCTGGTTAGGTCTGCTGGTTGGGTCTGCTGGTTGGGTCTGCTGGTTAGGTCTGCTGGTTGGGTCTGCTGGTTAGGTCTGCTGGTTGGGTCTGCTGGTTGGGTCTGCTGGTTAGGTCTGCTGGTTGGGTCTGCTGGTTAGGTCTGCTGGTTAGGTCTGCTGGTTGGGTCTGCTGGTTAGGTCTGCTGGTTGGGTCTGCTGGTTGGGTCTGCTGGTTGGGTCTGCTGGTTGGGTCTGCTGGTTAGGTCTGCTGGTTGGGTCTGCTGGTTGGGTCTGCTGGTTAGGTCTGCTGGTTAGGTCTGCTGGTTGGGTCTGCTGGCTCCTATATTGTGTAGAATTGAACAGATATGAGTGTCCATCATCTATGGTGACTATTCTTTTTAATTCCATCTGCAACAATGTGTCACCACCTTTCAACAACAACAACTACAACAACAACAACAACAATAATAATAATAATAATAATAATAATGTATTTATTTTGTAGAGAGCTTAGTCCTCAAAGACACTACATTTCATGGAGAGAACAAGAATAGATAGATAAATAAAATGTCAAACGATAGCACAGTCAGTAAAAACAACAATAACAACAATAGTTAAAGATAGCTAAAGAAAACAAGTTAAAGTTAAAAGCAATAGCAATATGTCCTGGCAGCTACTGGACATATTCCATGTTTCAAATAATAACAAAATAATATTCAACTCATTTTACTGTTTCCCCTTTGGGAAAAATCTGTAATCTCAATAACGTTATTTCTCAATATGTCCTGAAGGGCCTTACTGAGAGCTGCCCAGAGCCAGAGGAGAACCCCGGCCACCAAGACCACCTCCGCCACCAGGACCACCTCCGCCACCAGGACCACTTCTGCCACCAGGACCACCTCCGCCACCAGGACCACCTCCACCACCAGGCCCAAGGCTTCATCAGTGCCTCCAGGCTGGGGCTGATGCAGAGGATCCTGTCGACCAGTCACCGCAGGCTGAGCTCCGGCCGACTGTGCCCCAGGATGGGCCGCCCTCCCAGGCTAAAACCCATTGCCCTGGCCCCCCCAACCCCCAGGCTGGAGAACATCAACCTGCCCCCCCTGACCAACACTGGGGAGAGGGGGGGTCGAGCTGGGCCTATGGAGGCCGTCCGGGGTGGGAAGACAAGCAGCAGTATCTGTCCCTTCCCTGTCCCTCCCCCTGCTCTCCTCCCTCCCCCCGCCCCCTCTAAGAAGGTGAAGGTGAAGAAGAAGAAGAGGAAAGGCAGACAGGGGGTGGAGGGTCCGAGGGCCCTGGAGGACCCAGAGGCTCCGCTGAGCCTGTTGAGGGAGGTGGAGGCCATGGAGGCCCATCTGAGGGAGGAGGCCTGGAGGGTGGTCCGGGAGGTGGGGGCCGGGGCTGGGGTAGGGAGACGGGGGGAGACGGGGGTCCCCAGTAGCCCCCCCTGCAGCAGCGTCAGCCCAGCAGACACAGACACCCCCACAGAGCTCCGGGCCTATCTGGATGTGGGGAGTTGGACCCCCACACCTGCCCCCTGCCCAGGCCAGACCAGCAGCAGACTCAGTCTGACCAGGACTGGCTGGAGCTCAGGTGAGAGTACCTAGCCTGTCCTGCACACACCTGCACACTCTGTTAGGACAGATATGTGTTGTAGGCAGACAGACAGACAGACAGACAGACAGACAGACAGACACAGACAGGTAGGTAGGTAGGTAGTTAGGTAGGTAGGCAGACAGGTAACCAGACAGACAGACAGGTAACCAGACAGACAGACAGGTAGGCAGACAGACAGGCAGACAGACAGACAGGTAGGCAGACAGACAGACAGGCAGATAGACAGGCAGGCAGACAGACAGACAGACAGACAGGTAGGCAGACAGACAGGCAGATAGACAGACAGGTAGGCAGGCAGATAGATAGACAGGCAGGCAGACAGACAGACAGACAGACAGACAGACAGACAGACAGACAGACAGACAGACAGACAGACAGGCAGGCAGACAGGCAGTCCAATAGCCTTTTCCACCTCTTAGACAAGCAGACAGCCAGCGAGACGTTGGCGTTGGGTTTGAAACAGAAAGGGGCGGAGCCGCCCAGACTGCAGCCCCTGGCCAACCCAGAGCAGACCCTGAACCACGCCTTCAAACTGCTCAGCTCTGACCACTGGTGAGCATCAGACACAACTAGTAGAGCACCTACCAGACAAGACTAGTAGAGTGTCTACCAGACAAAATAGTAGAGTACCTACCATAGACACAACACATTTTAGGGGGTTCAGGCTAGAGGCTAAGTGGGATCCTTGGGATGACCCTAAACCCTTACTCTAACCGTAATCCCTACCCTAACCCCTAACCCCTAACCATAACCCTTAATTAACTCTAACCTTAACCCTGACCATAACCATAACCATGAGATAATTGTGATGGTTGTGATAACCAGGCAGAAGAAGCTGGAGGGTCTGAGGTCCGTCCAGAGGCTGAGCCTCCACCACCCTGACCTGCTGAGGCCCAGGCTGCAGGAGGTCGCCCTGGCCGTCAGACTGGAGGTACACCACTCCCTCTGGACTCTCTCATTGGTTAACTCACCAACTGCCAAAGAGTTCCACAGTTCCACTGTGTTCTATGTGGTGTTTACCTAGCAACAATGCTTTGATTGGCTACAAAATGAAGCATCAAGATTTATGAATGTTTCGGTGAGCAAAGTCACCCTTGGCACTCTGGAATGTTAACAATTTGGGTGACTTTATTCACCCTCGGCACTAAACGAGTTAAATACATGACTTCTCCCCTCCGTCACTCACTTCCTACTCCAGTTGCATTGGAGGAGCAGATCTAGGCTCCTCCCGTTGTTTGTGAGGAGGTGAGTGGAGGACGGAGGAAAGGACGCCAGGAACCGGGTTTCTGACAATAGAGAAAGGGCCGTTTGTCCTTCTGTTTATTGCACATTGAATGAGACTTTATAGAGACTTAATATATGTTTAATATAGCATAAATATAAATAATATAAACAAATATATCACTTAATATATGCTTAATATATCATAAATGTTGCATTATACCTGTTGGCTTCAAGGAAAGTGCTGCCAAAAGACACTATTAATGTTGTTGATGTTGTTGTTGTTGTTGTTGTTGTTGTTGTTGTTGTTGTTGTTGTTGATGTCGTTGTTGTCATCGTTGTCCAGGTGAAGAACCTGCGCTCGGCTGTGTCGCGTGCTGCCATGGCGACGCTGGGTGACCTCTATGTGGGCCTGCAGAGGGCGATGGACGGCGAGGCGGAGGGGACGGCCCGTCTGCTGCTGGCCAAGGCCGCCGAGTCCAACGCCTTCATCCGCCGGGACGCCACCCTGGCCCTGGGTCACATGGTGCAGCGCTGCTCGCCCGGCCGCGTCATGAACGCCCTGCTGGCGTCCGGCCTGAGGTCGGGAGGGGGAGGAGTCACGGTCACTATCACAACACGTTTACAAATATAAACAACTTTCAACAGTTCTAAAACCAACAACAGCAGTTGCGGTGTGCGTGTGCGTGTGTGCGTGTGTGTGTGTGTGTGTGCGTGTGTGTGTGTGTGTGCGCGTCTGTATGTGTGTGTGTGTGTGTGTGTGTGTGTGTGTGTGCGTCTGTATGTGTGTGTGTGTGTGTGTGTGTGTGTGTGTGCGTCTGTATGTGTGTGTGCGTGTATGTGTGTGTGTGTGTGTGTGTGTGTGTGTGTGTGTGTGTGTGTGTGTGTGTGCGTCTGTATGTGTGTGTGTGCGTGTGTGTGTGTGTGTGTGTGTGTGTGCGCGTCTGTATGTGTGTGTGTGCGTCTGTATGTGTGTGTGTGTGTGTGTGTGTGTGTGTGTGTGTGTGTGTGTGTGTGTGTGTGTCCTCAGCCACCGTAGTGCTGCGGTGAGGAGGAGCACCGCCCAGCACCTGGAGACGCTGGCAGAGGTCATGGGGTCGTCCTGCCTCTTGACGGGCAGGAAGGACTTCATCGACCGCTTCCTGGTCGCCGTCAGCAAACTGGCGCTCGACCCTGCACAGGAAGTCAGGTAGGAAATGACCTCACTCCTGTGGAGTTGCTGCTAGCAGTAGTAGTCAGTGGTAGAGGGACCCCGACTGAAAGAAACTACAAATAATAGCTTTCTATCGTACATTTGAAGCCTTACATATAATATAAAAGATTTAAATAAACTACAAATTCTAGCTATAAAATATGTAAATAAACTACAAATTCTAGCTATAAAATATGTAAATAAACTACAAATGCTAGCTATAAAATATGTAAATAAACTACAAATACACTCTCTACCCTGGACACTCCTCTACCCTGACCACTCCTCTACCTGACCTCCCTGTACCCTGGACCCTCTACCTCTAGCTATAAAATATGTAAATAAACTACAAATGCTAGCTATAAAATATGTAAATAAACTACAAATGCTAGCATCCTATCTTACAGATACAGTTACTCACAACAACCATCCTCCCTGACAGAACCCACGGCCGCAGTATCCTGAGGCGCTTGGCCACGCACAGCGACTTCATGAAGATGTGGGAGAAATTCACTCAGAAGAAAGAGAGAGAGTCCTTGAAGGAGGTTATCTGCTCCTTCACAGCCAGGTAGCTGGGGGGGGGGGGGATCCTCTCCTTCACAGCCAGGTAGCTGGGGGGGGGATCCCCTCCTTCACAGCCAGGTAGCTGGGGGGGGGGGATCGTCTCCTTCACAGCCAGGTAGCTGGGGGGGGGGGGGGGGATCTCTCCTTCACAGCCAGGTAGCTGGGGGGGGGGGGGATCTCTCCTTCACAGCCAGGTAGCTGGGGGGGGGGGGGGGGATCTCTCCTTCACAGCCAGGTAGCTGGGGGGGGATCTGTCCTTCACAGCCAGGTAGCTGTGGGGGGGGGGGGGGTAGAATACCCTCTAGGCACACAACCAACAACATTATTACCACTATGTAAAAACGATGTTATCATAACAGATGTTTCTCCTCTCTCTCTTTTCCAACAGGGATTTATAGATGTTCTACTTCTGGGCTGACTGGCACCTCGCGGTGACCATGTGACTAACCATGTGATGTGGTTGTTGCTCTGCTTCCCCCTCAGCGCCGGGTCAGGGGTCAGGGGTCATACATGACAGTGTTAAACACTGCTTTACATTCACTGTTGACACCAAACATGTGACACTGCCTGTTTGGAATGGCTGCAAACAGGTGTCTGACATTAAATGTGAGACATTTTGACTTTAGTGCTGTTTTGTTTGTTATGATATTATTATGATATTCAATCTTAAGCAAATATTATTGTTTTGTTTTTTTAGAATGATTAGTCAGTCTTACATGAAATTTAGTCTGCGGGTTGGCAGTCTGACTTTTGGGGTTTAAAGTCAGTCTTAATGTTTATACAACTGGGTAACTGATATTAGACCAGTCTAGCAGGTAAAATAAGACTGGTGTAGGCCCATAGACAAGTCTTAACTAAGTTTATGCAACTGGCCCCTGGACTGGACAAACCATTCTCCAGGCATAGTCCGGGACTATGCTTAACCTAGGTCTGGAAAACCGGTCCATTGTTTTCCAGTGAGTTTCTGATGTGGATCTCAGCTCCATCAAGACTCTCAGGATATACCTCTCTACTGTAAACAGTCACGGTCGAGACCTATGGATAAAACTAGTCCCCATCCATGGTAACCATGCTGACCTGGTTGATAGAAATCTCTGGCTCTGTACTCCCTGCAACGCCAGTGTTGACCTGTAGGTGGCAGCCTCTCCCTACATATGTTCCTGAGCCTACGTGCCCTGAGCAGAACTATCCCGGGTCCCTGATTGGTGGGGAAAGACATTGCGTGAACGTGGTGAAACTACCATCTTTAGTACATCTATCCTATCTTTCTATTTAGGATCTAGGGTTTAGGGTTTAGGATCTAGGGTTTAGGGTTTAGGATCTAGGGCCTAAGGTCCAGCGTCTATCGTCTAGGGTTTAGCATCAAGGGTGTAGGGTCTAAAAGGTAGAGTCTAGGGTTTAGGGTCTAGGGGGTAGGATCTAGGGGGTAGGATCTAGTGTTTAGGGTCTAGGGGGTAGGGTCTAGGGGGTAGGATCTAGTGTTTAGGGTCTAGGGGATAGGGTCTAGGGTCTAAAGGGTAGGGTCTAGGGTTTAGGGTCTAGGGGGTAGGATCTAGTGTTTAGGGTCTAGGGGATAGGGTCTAGTGTTTAGGGTCTAGGGGATAGGGTCTAGAGTTTAGAGTCTAGGGGGCAGGGTCTAGGAGGTAGGGTCTAGGCAGTCTAGGGTTTAGGGTCTAGCGTCTGTTTTTGTAATTCTCAATTCTGTATTATGTATCGTACAAGGGGAGGCTGGTGGAGGTAGAACACACACACATGTCCTCCGATTCCTACCTCCACCAGCCTCCCCTGGTCCAGGTGAATAGTACAGTAACATGAGTCATGATCAGATGTTCCCATGGGCTGGTTGGAGATCCCAGTGTTCATCTGAGACACAGACGTTTCCCACAACAATGACGCCTAGAAAAGTACCAGCACGTTCCCACGAGCTGACAGGGCAGGCTGACCACACGTTACCAAAACCACCACAAGAATGTCCT
>NW_028153106.1:5000-16021 GCF_951799395.1 Argentina silus
TACTGCATCCCCTCCTCCCCCCCCCCTCCTCCCTCTCTTTCAATTCCTCCCCCGTTCTGTCCTTTAGTCTTTTCGCCACCAGTCCCTCTCCCCCCCCCCCCCCCCCCCTCTCCTCCCTCTCTTTCAATTCATCCCCCGTTCTGTCCTTTAGTCCTTTTGCCACCAGCCCCTCTCCCCCCCCCCCCCCTCTCTTTCAATTCCTCCCCCGTTCTGTCCTTTAGTCTTTTCGCCACCAGTCCCCCCCCCCCCCCTCTCTCATTCCGCTCCTCCATCCCATCTGCTTCCTTTACTTCCAGCTCTGCTCCTTCCTTCATCTCTCTCTCGTTCCTCCATCTGAGGTTATCACTCAAATAGTGAGGAGAGGAGAACAGGAATATTGGAATTAGTCGCAGAATCCTAACCGCTGAAACACATTTCTCTCCTTTTCTCTCATTTCTCTCCTTTTCTCTCATTTCTCTCTTCACCCTCCTCCTCTTTCCCTCCCAATTCTTCACTCTACCTCTACTCATCCTTGTCCTCCTCCCCTGCCCCAATTTCTCGCTCTCCTTTTTCAATCTGAATGCAAAGGTTGTAAGTGGTCTGCAGAGCCCTACGGAAAAAGCAATGACATCCAGTAATGGGCTCCCCTCCCAAGCAGCAGCCAACTTAGCTAAGTAATGGTAGTGGGTCACAGAAATATAGGTTAGATCTCAGGGAACATTATCTCACTTGAGCTCAGCTTGACCTCTCTGAACCCCATCCTAACCGTAAGGGGGCGGGGCTAAACTGACCGGTGGTCAGTGTCCTGGGGCTACGTCCTCCTAGAAGAAGTGGGGTTCCTGTCTATCACTGGTTCCAGAGAGAAATCACAGTAAAGGAGACACGTTTCATATTTTCCTTTCTCTCTCTCACCCCCCCTCTGAATCTCTCTTACTGCCCTCCATCCCTCCCTCCCTCCCCCCCGCGCTCTCTACCCCATTAACTTGGCTAATTAAAAACCAGAGCCCTTCCCTTTGGGGAGGTGCTCCACTTCAACAGGCTTAGGTTCCCACATTCATTAGTGTTCCCCTGAGAACACAGTCATCGATTAGAGGTTCCCATGGCCTGGGGCTGCCTCACAGGAGCAGGGGTGGCAGGGGAGCCTGACGGAGGGGAGGGAGGGAGGGGAGATGGCAGGTGTTCATTTGTGGATTAAAGATCAGAGGAATCAGCATCTATCACAGTGAAGGCTGTAATGGGATTGTGTAAGCCCTCTCTGGGGAGACACAGGGCCACACAGAAACAGCTGGTGCCAGCACTACAGGCAGGACCTCTACTATACACATGGCCGGGGAGGTAGAAATCGGAGGACGGGCTCAGTGTAATGCATGGAATGGAATGAGGAATGGAATCAAACATTCCGTTCCACGCATTACAATAAGCCCGTCCTCCCATTTCTACCTCCACTGACACCCCCCCCCCCCCAACCCTCCACACACACACACACACACACACACACACACACACACACACACACACACTCACTCACTCACACACCCCTCTGACCTAGAATTGGGCTAATCAAATCTTGGCCTGGAGATCTGCTGTACTTGGTGTAGGTAATTGATTAATTGTCCTCTTCTCTGGTGTCCCAGCAGGTCCCCAGTCCCTGATGAGAAGGGCAGGGTGGAGCAGCAGCAGTGGAGCTGTAGATCTCCAGGCATCATTTGAATAAAGACAATTTAAAGCAGCAGCCAAACCACCACTGGTTGGACTGAATTAGGTATTCCTCTCAACATCCACTGATTAGGCCTACTAGGCTATAAACAGACTTGTTATGTATGGTGTGCTCTGGTGGGTGTGGGTGTGGGGGTGTGTGTGTGTGTGTGTGTGTGTGTGTGTGTTGTGACGTGTGTGTTTGGGGGGCGTACAAGGACCACAAGGACAAGAACAAAGTGTTATTTTTGTAGTCAGGCCTTTCCAATAGTTCAGTCACATGCCCGCATACACAATCGCGCTCACACACACACACACAAAAGTGAGAGAGCAGGAGAGAATTCTAGGCTACATAGGGTCTAGCCAGGTCAGCTGTGCCACTGGTAAAGTTGGTACTGTTCACCAGACATAAGCTCACCGTTCACCAAACTCACCGACTGACTAATTACACTGGCTAATTGATGGTGTACATTTTCATTGGCTGTTTAGATTGGCTAATTGATGGTGTACATTTTCATTGGCTGTTTAGATTGGCTAATTGATGGTGTACATTTTCATTGGCTGTTTAGATTGGCTAATTGATGGTGTACATTTTTATTGGCTGTTTAGATTGGCTAATTGATGGTGTACATTTTCATTGGCTGTTTAGATTGGCTAATTGATGGTGTACATTTTTATTGGCTGTTTAGATTGGCTAATTGATGGTGTACATTTTTATTGGCTGTTTAGATTGGCTAATTGATGGTGTACATTTTCTTTGACTGATTTACACACACACACACACACACACACACACACACACACACACACACACACACACACACACACACACACACACACACACACACACACACACACACACACACACACACACACAGCCATGGTCTTTGAGGAGGGCGGCGGCGGTCTTCCGGAGGGGTTATTTATGTGAATGAGATGGTAATGAAGGGTAGATAATTAATTAAAGGAGTACGGTGATGTGGGCTAAGTGCAGGCATTTATCTGCCGTGGTCATGAGGTCCCTCTGACTGGTCGATGAGGAGAGAGGATTCTAGACACTGACAGCACCACGGGACACCACTGGGACTGTACAAACACACACACACTGCATACGCACACACTCCAACTCTTTTGGAGGGCCTTGTGCAACGACTGAGTCATTCTGTCAGAGTATCATTGATTTCCTCTAAAAGGCTCTGAACAAAAGCATCTCTTCACCACATCCTTTCTGCTCTCGCCCTTTTTTTTTTAAGCTTCCCACACCTCTCCTCTCTCCTCTAAAATGTACTCCTCTATTCCTCTCCTCTCCCCTCCCCTCCCCTCCCCTCTCCTCTCCTCTAAAATGTACTCCTCTTCATTCTCTCCTTTATTCCTCTAACCTCCTCTCCTCTCCTCCCCTCCCCTCTCCTCTCCTCCCCTCCCCTCCCCTCTCCTCTCCTCTCCTCTCCTCTCCTCTCCTCTCCTCTCCTCTCCCATTCTCTCTAACTCAGGCATCTCCTCTCCCAATTCAATTTCATGCGCTTTATCAGCGCTATAAGTCACTGGTTTACATTGCCAAAGCAACAGCACGCTACAATAATGAAGTACAATAGTCACAAGTGCTGTCGGCCGAACCCCACCACCCGTCTCTAGAAGAGAACCCCACCACCCCGTCTCTAGGAGAAGAGAACCCCACCACCCCGTCTAGAGAACCCCACCACCCCGTCTCTAGAAGAGAACCCCACCACCCCGTCTCTAGAAGAGAACCCCACCACCCCGTCTCTAGGAGAAGAGAACCCCACCACCCCGTCTCTAGGAGAAGAGAACCCCACCACCCCGTCTAGAGAACCCCACCACCCCGTCTCTAGAAGAGAACCCCACCACCCCGTCTCTAGAAGAGAACCCCACCACCCCGTCTCTAGGAGAAGAGAACCCCACCACCCCGTCTCTAGGAGAAGAGAACCCCACCACCCGTCTCTAGGAGAAGAGAACCCCACCACCCCGTCTAGAGAACCCCACCACCCCGTCTCTAGGAGAAGAGAACCCCACCACCCCGTCTCTAGGAGAAGAGAACCCCACCACCCCATCTCTAGGAGAAGAGAACCCCACCACCCCGTCTCTAGGAGAAGAGAACCCCACCACCCCGTCTCTAGGAGGGGAGAACCCCACCACCCCGTCTCTAGGAGAAGAGAACCCCACCACCCAAATTCTGATTCTGATTCTGATTCTGAGTGCCAGGCATGCTGAGTCTCTGCCCAGGTCCTCTGCCCAGGTCTTCTGCCTGGACATTAATAATCAGTCCCTGTAATTGGAAGTGTTACGTAATGCTGTTGTCTCCTTGATTTAAAACAGTCACACTGACTCTCAACCAGGGGCTCCCAGCTGTGAAACAGGCTGTTCACTTCACTTTGAAATTAATCAGACGAAGATAACAACTCAGTTTCCTTCCTCGTAAGGCTGTTACACTCCCATAATAACAACACAACAGAAAGACATAACATAACGTCACTAATAGTTTTTGACTTCACACCATCCTGATACAAACGTTCGGGACAGCTAATTACTGATAACCAGCTAAGCTCACCTGATGCCGGGTTCAAGTAAAGTCTTACCAGAAATCCTATTACAGGTTTTTTTTCCGGTTTGGTTGAGTAAATGTGGCCCTTGAAGGTTTCATTAGACCAGCCTTGCCTCAAATACGGCCTGACATGGGCACAGCAAGAGAGGAGGGAAGGGAGGAAGGGAGGGAGAGAGAGAGTGAAACAAAGACTGAGAGAAAAACAAGAGAGACAGAGAGAGAGACAGACAGACAGACGGACAGAGAGAGACAGACAGACAGACAGAGAAAGAGAGAGAGACAGAGAGAGAGACAGACAGACGGACAAAGAGAGAGAGAGAGACAGAGAGAGAGACAGACAGACGGACAAAGAGAGAGAGAGAGACAGAGAGAGAGACAGACAGACAGACAGAGAGAGAGACAGAGAGAGAGACAGACAGACGGACAGAGAGAGAGAGAGAGACAGAGAGAGAGACAGACAGACGGACAAAGAGAGAGAGAGAGACAGAGAGAGAGACAGACAGACGGACAGAGAGAGAGAGAGACAGACGGACAGAGAGAGAGAGAGAGACAGACGGACAGAGAGAGAGAGAGTGAGAGACAGACAGACGGACAAAGAGAGAGAGAGAGACAGAGAGAGAGACAGACAGACGGACAAAGAGAGAGAGAGAGACAGAGAGAGAGACAGACAGACGGACAAAGAGAGAGAGAGAGACAGAGAGAGAGACAGACAGACGGACAGAGAGAGAGAGAGACAGACGGACAGAGAGAGAGAGAGACAGAGAGAGAGACAGACAGACGGACAAAGAGAGAGAGAGAGACAGAGAGAGAGACAGACAGACGGACAGAGAGAGAGAGAGACAGACGGACAGAGAGAGAGAGAGTGAGAGACAGACAGACGGACAAAGAGAGAGAGAGAGACAGAGAGACAGAGAGAGAGACAGACAGACGGACAGAGAGAGAGACAGACGGCTTTGGACAGATATGAAACAGGGACTTCAGCGTAACTCATTTACATTTATGGCATTTAGCAGACGCCTTTATCCAAAGAGACTTACAACAAATACATTTGTTTAAGTAAGTGAATCATCTATCCATCAGTCATCATAAGACAAAGTAATCAATGCTCAGACCAGGGGCCATCGGCAGTCACAATGCCAGAAGGCTTTTTTTATTTTTTTGTTTAAATTTTTGTTATTTTTTTATTATTAACAGGAGAGAACTTGTACAGGGGGGTAGTGGGGGTGAAGAGGTCTCTAGGGTATGGGGTAGGGTTTGTACAGGGGGGGTAGTGGGGGTGAAGAGGTCTCTAGGAAGGACTGTTAAGATGTAGCCTGAAGAGATGGGTTTTCAATCTACGGTGGAAGTCAATCGATAAGCATCATCTAGATCAGATGATACCTTCAGATGAAAAAGCTTTTATTTCCTGTGTCTGGCTCAAGAAATCCTTAAGTATTCAAAATCAAAGTCATACTGTACAAGTCTGATATATGACAGTAATACACACAGGTCGAATTCTTCCAAGTAATTTCCCGGCAGAGGACTATATAACTCCCTCATCCCTCCTTCTGCGTATCTGGTCAGAGGTTTACTGCTCAAGACTCATATCATCATGTGGTAAAAGGCTTAGCTGACTGAATGTGCTGTTAAATATCTGGGCAGGTCCCCTTTGTATTTGCTATTATACACTCACCCAACACTTTATCAGGAACACCTTCTCATGGTGGAGGAACACCTGTACACCTTCTCATGGTGGAGGAACACCTGGACACCTTCTCATGGTGGAGGAACACCTGTACACCTTCTCATGGTGGAGGAACACCTGGACACCTTCTCATGGTGGAGGAACACCTGTACACCTTCTCATGGTGGAGGAACACCTGGACACCTTCTCATGGTGGAGGAACACATGTACACCTTCTCATGGTGGAGGTGGTGGAATGGTGTGGGGAATGTTTTCTTGGCACACTTTGGGCCCGTTAATACCAATCAATCAATCATCACTTGAATGCCACAGCCTATTTGAGTATTGTTGCTGACTATGTGCATCCCTTCATGGCCACAATTTACCCATCTTCTAATGGCTCCTTCCAGCATGATAATGCACCATGTCACAAAGCAAAAGTTGTTTCAAACTGGTTTCATGAACATGACAATGAGTTCTGTGTTCTTCAGTGGCCTTCCCAGTCACCGGATCTGAATCTAATAGAACACCTTTGGGATGTGGTAGAACGGGAGATTCACAGCTTGAAAGTGCATCAGGAATTGCATGATGCAATCATGTCATCATGGACCAGAATCTCAAAGGAATGTTTCCAACAATCAATGCCACGAAGAATTGAGGCTGTTTTGAGAGCAAAGGGAGGCCCTACCCAGTATTAGAATAGTGTTCCTAATGAAGTGTTCGGTGATTACACTACCAGTCAAAAGTTGGGACACACCTTGCCAAGAGTGTGCAAAGCTGTCATCAAAGCAAAAGGTGGCTACTTTGAAGAATCTAAAATATAAACCATATTTTAGTTTGTTTAACACTTTTTTTGTTTACTACATAATTCCATATGTGTTCCTTCATAGTTTTGATGTCTTCAATATTAATCTACTATGTAGAAAATAATAAAAAATAAAGAAAAACAATTGAATGAGAAGGTGTGTCCAAACTTTTGACTGGTACTGTGTACATAACCCAGACCCAGTAGTCTACTTCCCAACACTGCAATAACAGGGCCAGATCTGTGTGGCTCCAGCTCTTGATTCTGAGGAAGTCGATTGACTGCTTCGGCATCAGCCCTGCGTCAGTCCTGTCTACCCTCCTTTATCTGCCTTCTCTGTAATCTCTTCTTTTCTCTACCCCCTATTCACCTTCTCTCCCTCTCAGCCTTTCTCCGCCCCCGTCACCGGGACAGCCATGTTTTATTAAATATGATACTGGAGACCTGAGGGTGTCTGTCTGTCTGCCTGTCTGCCTGTCTGTCTGCCCTGGTGGAATGTAGAAGCAGTAAGGTCTACCAGGTCCACACAACAGAGGCAGAGGAAACAGAGGCTGTCTTTGTTGTGCTCGTGGTTGTCCGGACGGCTCGTGTCAATACAGTTCAGGCCAGCGCGTATGGTCCACACAGACACACACACAGGTTACTGTTGTTGTTGTTGTTGTTGTTGTTGTTGTTGTGTTGGGTCAGTGGTGTCATCCACCAATGACCCCGGAGGATGTGGCGACACACAGACACACCAACATGTGGCCTCAGGTTTACTGTGACTCGCACACAAACATACCAAACATGTTGTTTTCATATTTGTGTGCACTGCCACTGTTTGGAGAGAACTCATAAACGGGTCCAAAAATGATTTTTGGGAAAAATACAGGATTTTAAGCCTATGCAATTGGCCTATGTAATAATAGACTAATTAATTTTCCCCAAAATATCATGACAGGGTTTGAGGTGCTTATGCAATGTGTGCACGTACGCACGCACACACACGCGCACGCACACGCACACGCACACACACACACACACGTACGCGCGCACGCACACACACACACAGTGAGTGAGTGGACAAAGCCGGCCTGTTTGTGCGCTGCATCAAACAACTGGATTCTCATGAGCCTCTATAACATCCGCTTAACGTCATATCAAAATGATATTACAGGACACAAACACTCGATTCATCTCCTACTGAAACCCAACCACTCCTACTGTAAAGACAGTAGACGCTGTGCATCCAGAGTGGTTATGAAAATAATTGATTTAAAAGCAAATTCAAAGCATAACAGAAGCCTGACAACAATGTGTGTATATCAGTGGAAGCTGGTGACGTTCAAGATTAGGGAGGATAATTTTTTTTTATGAGCATGGCCTTATTTCTATTAAAGCATATTGGATGACTGTCATTTATATTCCATTCTCCAGCTCAATGTAACATTGATAGGTTTAGGCTATTTACATACAGGTTCAAGACTAACCACACCTGGTGCACCAGCAGTACCAGCTGTAGCTTATGCTCACGGTACTAGATGTATTCTCTGATCCTTTGATTGGGTGAAGAAGATGTTAGATCATACTGCAAAAACTTGATAGGTTGGAGGACGTCCTGCAGAAGTCATCATATTTAGTGTGTAAGTGTATGAAAGGTGTTGGGAACCTCAAGCCTCCTGGGTTTTGTGTTGAAGTCAATGTAGCCAGAGGAGGACGGAAAATAGCTGTCCTCCAGCTACACCATGGTGCCACCCCTAGAGGGTGCTGTTGAGACTACTGTAGACCTTCATTACATAATAGTGGGAATATATGAATATTAGTAGTAGCTTTACCTAAAACTGATTAGTCTACTGAAGTTTTGAAATGTTCCACACATTTCTTTTTTTTCGGAAATCACTGAGTAGGATGGTCCTCCCCTTCCTCCTCTGAGGAGCCTCTACTGGGGTATGTAGTACTGTAGTAGTACTGTGGTAGTAGTACTGTAGTAGTACTGTAGTAGTAGTACTGTAGTAGTACTGCAGCTTACATGTGCATATGTTACTGCAGGACTTTATGGAGCCAAATCTAGAGGACTGCAGTGAGTCCGCCCAGCATCGGCCCCACTGAAGGACGTTTGTACAGTAAGCGCTCCCTCCCCAAAGAGCTAAGGGGTTTAGCATGAACAGATAGCAGGCTTGCCTGGCTGAGCTTCACCACCAGAGCTCCTAATTTAAGTGAGTCGACCACACTGAGAGTGGCATTATAACAGCACTAAGCCTCCACTTTTCTGTGGTACGCAGGATTATAAAAGTATTTTCAAATGTTAGCAGTTTCACTATCTGATCACACTGTCTTACAGAATCCATTTCATGCATTACAATGAGCCCGTCCCCTGATTTCTACTACCATCGGCATCCATTGGTGTGTGTGTGTGTGTGTGTGTGTGTGTTCAGGCTAAGGAATCAATATTGAAGACAGCCCCTGCACCTCAGACACTACTGTATTTGTTAGATAAAGGCCCAGGCTCATGCTGTATGCAAGCAGTTTCTGGAGATAAAAAGTAGGCTCCCATTGAAAGTCCTGATAGTGAATGTATGCTCTCTGTGCTCAAGGTAGTGCTCTCAAAGTTGTGAATAAAACAGTTGTTTTCTGGGTCCAAGTTCAGAACAGAGCAGGAGAATGTCCAAACATGTTGGAAAACACCTATAAAACGCCTACAGCGCGTCCTATATAACACCTATAACACCTATAACACCTATAACACCTATAACGTCCTCAACAACATCAAAGTCATCAAGTGACTATTTGGGGACGGAGCGGTTTCCTCTTGAAACACAAACATCGTCGGCAGCACTTGAAAACCATGTCAACATAACTTCTGTCTCCCGCCGAGCCGAGTCAGTCGACCGCCAGTACGCCAACGACAGTGAAGAACAAGACAGATTGGGTCGGGAGCGAGGCCGCCAAATATGAGAGAGGGGTCCGTCTGCAGCGTTGTGACTCGCGTCCGCCCCGGCCGGTCCTGTGGGGTCCGGTCCTGTGGGGTTCGGTCCTGTGGGGTCCGGTCCGGTGGGGTCCGGTCCTGTGGGGTTCGGTCCTGTGGGGTCCGGTCCTGTGAGGAGAGTGGACCTGAGCAGACCGCTAATCGAAGCCTGCTCTTCAAAGTTGATCACACTTCAAGCCCCCTCTCGTGCAAAGTTGTGATCACTAACTTGTTTCCCACGAACAAAGAAGTCCTCTGTGAATTTCTGTAAAGCCTGCATCACATTTAGGAAAATGAATAACAAAAAAATGTATTTGTTGTAGCCAAAGATACATTTAGTATATTCTCCCAAATAATAATTTAATGAATTGAGCAAATGCTCGCCTTTTTGGCCAATGTACCGACACAGATTTAGTATTTCAGTTTTTCATCCACGAATTGCAGTTCCCTGCAAAAAATTACCCTGAAAAGCAAAGTTAATTTCCTCCACTAGTTCGGGCTGACATTTCCAACTGTCAGCCAGCTAAAACAGGCTGTACATAACTACATAACATACATAACTCTTTTGGGAGAGGAGGAAGCAGAGGGCCGGGAGGAGATTATTTACTTTAAAAGCAGCTCATGAATACATCATAAATGGTCAGTTTTTTCCGCTTTAAATGACCAAAAAATCGCCTTCAAATCGGCAAAGGAATCGCCACCTGTGATAGGTTCGGACCATCGGTGATCCCCGGTGGAATCGTCCAATCGCCGCACCCACAAAGTGAAAAGGGATGAGGAGATTAGAAAACATATTGTGTTTGTGAAAGCATTTGTTTGCCCGGATAGTAGAACCTTGCACACACGCAAGCGCACACACACACAAACGCCCATGCAGGCACGCACAGATCAGGTTAATGAAGCTCTTCACAGACAGGCACACATTGTAAGGGTTTACTACAGTTCAGCCACAATGGGAGGCATATTAAATCAGGGCAGCTAGAAGAAGCCCAGTTGCAGTTCATGAACATTACCCCATACACCCTCTTACCCCACTGTTTGTGTGTGTGTGTGTGTGTGAGAGAGTGAGAGAGTGAGAGTGTGTATGCGTGTGTGTGTGTGAGTGTGTGTGTGTGTGTGTGTGTGTGTGTGTGTGTGTGTGAGAGAGTGAGAGTGTGTATGCGTGTGTGTGTGTGTGAGTGTGTGTGTGTGAGTGTGTGTGTGTGTGTGTGTGTGTGTGTGTGTGAGTGTGTGTGTGTGTGTGAGTGTGTGTGTGTGTGAGTGTGTGAGAGTGAGAGTGTGTATGCGTGTGTGTGTGTGTGTGTGTGTGTGTGTGTGTGTGTGTGTGTGTGTGTGGAGTGTGTGCGTGTGTGTGTGTGTGTGTGTGTGTGTGTGTGTG
>NW_028153105.1:7500-10000 GCF_951799395.1 Argentina silus
GTAGTAGTAGTATAGTAGTAGTAGTAGTATAGTAGTAGTAGTAGTATTAGTCGTCGTAGTACAGTAGTATAGTATAGTAGTAGTAGTACAATAGTATAGTAGAATTAGTAGTACAGTAGTATAGTTGTAGTAGTAGTGGTAGTAGTAGTATAGTATCGTAGTATAGTAGTAGTAGTAGTATAGTAGTAGTATAGTAGTAGTAGTATAGTTGTAGTAGTATAGTAGTTGTAGTATAGTTGTAGTAGTATAGTAATAGTGTAGTCGTAGTACTGTAGTATAGTATAGTAGTACAGTAGTATAGTTGTAGTAGTAGTAGTACAGTAGTATAGTATAGTAGTAGTATAGTAGTGGTAGTGGTAGTAGTAGTAGTAGTACAGTAGTATAGTATAGTAGTATAGTAGTAGTAGTAGTAGTAGTACAATAGTATAGTAGCAGTAGTATAGTAGTGGTAGTAGTAGTACAGTAGTGTAGTATAGTAGTAGTAGTATAATAGTAGTATAGTAGTAGTAGTAGTACAGTAGTATAGTATAATAGTATAGTAGTGGTAGTATAGTAGTAGTAATAGTAGTAGTACAGTAGTATAGTGTAGAGTAGTAGTAGTAGTATAGTAGTAGTAGTAGTAGTAGTAGTAGTAGTATAGTAGTAGTAGTACAGTAGTACAGTAGTATAGTAGTAGTAGTATAGTAGTAGTAGTACAGTAGTACAGTAGTATAGTAGTATAGTATAGTAGTAGTAGTATAGTCGTGACTCACCATGCCGTGGTTGAGCCACTGGGGTATGAAGTTGTCCAATAGTCTGGGATAGACCAGGTCTCTGTCATACAGGTAGAGGGCCCAGAACATGGTCACCACAAACTGGGGAGAGACAAGGACATGGTCACCACAAACTACAGAGACATGGACATGGTCACCACAAACTACAGAGACATGGACATGGTCACCACAAACTACAGAGACATGGTCACCACAAACTACAGAGACATGGTCACCACAAACTACAGAGACATGGTCACCACAAACTACAGAGACATGGTCACCACAAACTACAGAGACATGGACATGGTCACCACAAACTACAGAGACATGGACATGGTCACCACAAACTACAGAGACATGGACATGGTCACCACAAACTACAGAGACATGGACATGGTCACCACAAACTACAGAGACATGGACATGGTCACCACAAACTACAGAGACATGGACATGGTCACCACAAACTACAGAGACATGGTCACCACAAACTACAGAGAAATTGACATAGGAGGTCAAGGACATACAGGTTGATAGGTACTTATTGGATAGGAAATTTTTTTTTTACACACACACACAAACACCTGACCCACGCAGGGAGGGAACACACCTCTGTACGCACACACACACACACACTCACAGAGAACGGAGGGCACAGTTAGGGGTTAGGTGTTTGAGAGTGATCAGCGGGGTCTGCCTATCAGAGCCACACAGTAAAGTAGAGGCGTTTGATCGTGTTGACCTCTGACCTCAACGGCGAGCAGAAAGTGCTCAGCTAGGCTGTCTCCTCCAACCCCTCCTTCCACCACAGAAACAAGCGCTGAAGCCTCTGCCAGACATTCACAGCCACAGTTGTAGACAGCCAGGTTTTCATATCAGCGTACAGATGATGATTAATCCCTAAGAACTGTCTCCTTCCTCTCCCTCCTCTCCTCCTTCCTCTCCCTCCTCTCCTCTACGTCTCCCTGTCTCTTACCCTGCCATGGTGCTGTGTGTGTGTGTGTGTGTGTGTGTCCATCACAGTAGAGAACTCTACTGTGACCTCCTCCCAGACAGCCAAGAACCTTGGGGTGATCCTTGACAACCACTTATCCTGTGTGGCGAACATCGGGCTCCCCGCCATCAGGCCTCTGCAGCTCATCCAGAACGCTGCCGCTCGTCTGGTGCTCAATCTCCCCAAATTCTCCCATGTCACCCCCCTCCTCCCCCTCCTCCCCCTCCTCCGTGCCCTTCACTGGCTCCCGGTAGCAGCTCGCATCAGATTCAAGACCCTGGTGCTCGCCTACCGGGCGGCAAAGGGAACAGCCCCTCCCTACTTGCAAGCGATGGTCAGCCCCCAAACCCCTGACTGATCACTGCCTCCCTCCCTCCCTCCCTCCCTCCCTCCCTCCCTCCCTCCTCTCTCCCTGCCTCCCTCCCTCCCTCTCTTCCCCCCTCTCTTCCTCCCTCCCTCCCTGCCTCCCTCCCTCCCTCCCTCCCTCCCTCCCTCCTCTCTCCCTGCCTCCCTCCCTCCCTCTCTTCCCCCCTCTCTTCCTCCCTCCCTCCCTCCTCCCTCCCTGCCTCCCTCCCTCCCTCTCTTCCCCCCTCTCTTCCTCCCTCCCTCCCTGCCTCCCTCCTCTCTCCCTCCTCTCTCCCTGCCTCCCTCCCTCCTCTCTCCCTCCCTCCCTCCTCTCTCCCTGCCTCCCTCCCTCCCTGCCTCCCTCCCTCCCTCCCTCCTCTCTCCCTGCCTCCCTCCCTCCCTGCCT
>NW_028153105.1:15000-20000 GCF_951799395.1 Argentina silus
TGAAGTGATCCTCTATCCTCAGCTTGTGGTTGTGCTTGGCCTTTTTGATGCCCCTCTGCAGATTAGCCCTGGATGAGCTATAGGCCCGAGCATCCCCTGATCTGAAGGCAATGTCGCGTGCCTTCAGCAGGAGTCGGACCTCACTGTTCATCCATGGCTTCTGATTAGGGAAAGTGGTGATCCGCTTGAGTGTGGTGACACTGCTGATGTTGGAATTGATGTAGTCCAAAACAGATGAGGCATATGAATTAATGTCCGTGTGGGAGTCATGGGTGGCCTGAGTGGCAAACACACCCCAGTCAGTGTTTCCAAAACGCTGCTGGAGCGCTGAGTCAGCTCCCTCTGGCCAGACCTTGACTGTCCTCACTGTAGGTTTCACTCGTTTGATGAGTGCTGAGTACTTGGGCAGTAGGAACAATGAAAGGTGGTCTGATTGACCTAGGTGGGGGAGGGGAACGGCTTTGTACGCATCAGCCATGCTGGTGTATACTTGGTCCAATGTCCTGTCTCCTCTGGTGGGGCAAGAGACATTTCGGTGGAATTTGGGCAGTGCAGTCTTTAAGTTGGAGTGATTGAAGTCACCCGCGACAATGAAGGCTGCCTCGGGATGCAGAGTCTGTTGTTTGCTAATGGCAGCATACAGTTCTTTCATAGCAATCTTAGCATTAGCATCCGGGGGGATATAGGCTGCCGTGATAACAGTAGACGTGAACTCTCTGGGCAGATAGAAAGGTCTACACTTAACCATGAGGCCAGGGCAGGGCAGGGCAGGGCAGGGCAGGGCAGGGCAGGGCAGGGCGGGCCAGGGCGGGCCAGGGCAGGGCAGGGCAGGGCAGGGCAGGGCAGGCCAGGCCAGGCCAGGGCAGGGCAGGGCAGGGCAGGGCAGGGCAGGGTCGATAGGTAGATGACTGATGAGTGTGTAGATCCAAGTGTAGATGGTGGTGATGGAGGTAACAGTGGTGATGGAGGTAACAGTGCTGATGGTGGTGATGGAGGTAACAGTGGTGATGGAGGTGATGGAGGTGATGGAAGTGATGGAGGTGATGGAAGTGATGGTGGTGATGGAGGTCCTGTTCCTGGTTCTGGTCTGGTGTGGTCCTAGTCTGGTCTGGTCTGGTCCCAGTCTAGTCTGGTCTGGTCTGGTCTGGTCTGGTCCCAGTCTGGTCTGGTTTGGTCTGGTCTGGTCTGGTCTGGTCTGGTCTGGTCCTAGTCTGGTCTGGTCCTGGTCCTGTCCCTGGTTCTGGTCTGGTCTAGTCTGGTCCCGGTCTGGTGGTGATGGAGGTCCCGGTCCCGGTCCCGGTCTGGTCTGGTCCCAGTCTGGCCCGCCCTGGTCTGGTCTGGTCTGGTCTGGTCTGGTCTGGTCTGGTCCTGGTCCTGGTCCTGGTCCTGGTCCTGGTCCTGGTCCTGGTCCCGGTCCCGGTCTGGTCCTGGTCCCGGTCTGGTCTGGTCTGGTCTGGTCTGGTCTGGTCCTGGTCCTGGTCCTGGTCCTGGTCCCGGTCCCGGTCTGGTCCTGGTCCTGGCCCACCCTGGCCCGCCCTGGCCTGGTCTGGTCCTGTCCCTGGTTCTGCCCTGCCCTGCCCTGCCCTGCTCTGGTCTGGTCCTGTTCCTGTTCCTGGGTCTGGTTCTGGTCTGGTCTGGTAGGGTGGGCCAGGGTGGGCCAGGGCAGGGCAGGGCAGGGCAGGGCAGGGCAGGCCAGGGCGGGCCAGGGCAGGGCAGGGCAGGGCAGGGCAGGGCAGGGCAGGCCAGGGCAGGGCAGGCCAGGGCGGGCCAGGGCAGGGCAGGGCAGGGCAGGGCAGGGCAGGGCAGGCCAGGGCAGGGCAGGGCAGGCCAGGGCGGGCCAGGGTGGGCCAGGGCAGGGCAGGGCAGGCCAGGGCAGGGCAGGGCAGGGCAGGGCAGGGCAGGCCAGGGCAGGGCAGGCCAGGGCGGGCCAGGGTGGGCCAGGGCAGGGCAGGGCAGGGCAGGGCAGGGCAGGGCGGGCCAGGGCGGGCCAGGGCAGGGCAGGGCAGGGCAGGGCAGGGCAGGGCAGGGTCGATAGGTAGATGACTGATGAGTGTGTAGATCCAAGACACTGGGCCTCATGCAGGAAGTGATATACAAACAAATGTCCTCTTATTTTTCTTGGTTTCCAGGGTTTGTTGTTATTTTGTTCCCGTTGATGTCTGGGATTCCCCAGGTTTCCTTATCTTTGCTTCTCTGAGGTAAGAGAACCTTTTGAGTGGTGGAGAGACTCTGACCAAGACAAGAAGAAAACATCTCCTTTTCACACTAATTGTTCGTCCAACGCAAGGAAACATACGTTTTAAATTTGAGGAACATGAAAAATGCATGAATATCATATAATCAAAGTTAGATGATCATATGTTTTAGAGTAATGATAATGATTGGATTATTACATTTGTGGGCTAAAGAAATACTATTGGTCCACTGATCCCAATTATGACTATAAAGCCCTTGGATGATATTGCGTGCGTCCAGCTTCTGAATGGCTTCCAGACTGCCAAACACACGCCGCTCAAATCCCACGCCTCCAACGTATGATCAAGTGGGATTCATCTCACCTGGAAGAGCAGGTGGATGGTTGGATGGTTAAGAACGTTGGTGGATGGTTGGATGGTTAAGAACGTTGGTGGATGGTTGGATGGTTAAGAACGTTGGTGGATGGTTGGATGGTTAAGAACGTTGGTGGATGGTTGGATGGTTAAGAACGTTGGTGGATGGTTGGATGGTTAAGAACGTTGGTGCATCTGGACTTGACTTCTCTTTTGTTTCTCTTAACAGAAAATTAAGAGAAAATCTAAAAGACTAAGAGAATGTTGCTGCATGAGACCCAACGTAACACACACACACACACACACACACACACACACACACACACACACACACACACACACACACACACACACACACTAAGGGAGTTTTCTGCCCAGCCTCCCTCCAGTGTTTCAGCTGGGAGGTGTGATCTGACCTACATATACACTAAAGAGAATAACTGTTCATTCAGCTAGCAACACACACACACACACACTCACACACACACACACACACACACACACACACACACACACACACACACACACACACACACACACACACACACACACACACAGATGGTGAGTACATGTATCTAAATCTCCGTCTCTGTGTTTGAGAGCGGTAACATTTCTCCAGACCCTCAGCTGCGGGGAGACAGCTTTGTTGTTTGAATCCCAGAGTGCCCCTTTAAGGACAGGCCCAGTGCTCTTGGTTGAGACTGAGGACCAGGTCCAGGGGTCAGGGGTCAGTGGCGGACACACATCGCCATTCCGTCTCCAGACTCCGCCCAGGTTGTCATGGGTACAAGCCTGGGCGTTTCTACTGTATCACTGAGTTGAGATGGTAAAACTCATCAACTTCAAACATCCCTCCACCCCCCTCCCTCCCCCCTCCACCCCCCTCCCTCCCCCCTCCACGGGTATTGTCTCGCCCTGTCGTCTGTATCCTGTTGGGTGTTGCTGAGACCAGGTCAGCGCTGCAAAGCCCCTCTGGTGAAGGACGGGATTGTTTCTCCTGATATAACATCATATTGTGCTTTTATATGATGTTTTAATTTGTGTATTTAACTGTGTTGTTGATGTGTTGTTGTGTGGTTGTAGACATATTGTGGACAGAGTTCTCCTGCAGAAGAGGCCTAAACTTAACCAGTCAAAGCTAATGTCTAATTCTGCATCAACTATGTCCAAGTCACAAGACGCAATTCACCTAACTCTTATACAACGTGTCTTTAGGTTCTGATGTATCTTACATCATAACTGATGGTGAAACGCTGGTACAGCCAGGTAATACGACCCCCCAGACCCCAGGTAATACGACCCCCCAGACCCTATTTCCTGGTCTGCAGAAACGACCACCAGAAGGTTATCATGTGAGCGAGACTCACCACGCCCACAGGGAAGGCCAGGACCGCCATCATCCAGTCCCTCAGACCAATCAGCTTCCTCAGCTGGCGCTCCTGCTCACGGCTCTCACTGCCCTTGGTCAGCAGGCTGGACAGGTCTGTCAGCACACACACACCGAAGAACACCGCCTGGATCACCTGCAGCAGGGGGGAGAGGGTCAGCACACACACACACACACACACACACACACACACCGAAGAACACCGCCTGGATCACCTGCAGTAGGGGGGAGAGGGTCAGCACACACACACACACACACACACACACCGAAGAACACCGCCTGGATCACCTGCAGCAGGGGGGAGAGGGTCAGCACACACACACACACACACACACACACACACACCGAAGAACACCGCCTGGATCACCTGCAGCAGGGGGGAGAGGGTCAGTACACACACACACACACACACACACACACACACCGAAGAACACCGCCTGGATCACCTGCAGCAGGGGGGAGAGGGTCAGCACACACACACACACACACACACACACCGAAGAACACCGCCTGGATCACCTGCAGCAGGGGGGAGAGGGTCAGTACACACACACACACACACACACACACCCTGAAGAAGCCTGGATCCCTGGACCTATAGTAGTATAGTATAGTAGTAGTAGTAGTGTGTAGTACAGGGGTGCCCAATACGTCGATTATGATCCACCGGTCGATCGTGAGAGTAGTGCGGGTCGATCGCGTGACATTAATTATTTATTTTTTTACGACGGACATTTGTGCTTCAGCGGTACGAGGCCACTGAGCCAGTGTGAGTGCGCCACTTGATTGACGTACAATGCGGCCAGTCTGAGATCGCTTCTCTTCTACGGGTCACGTGTCACCATGCATTTGCATGTATATATTTCGCAATATATATTTAGCATTTTTTAATGTAGGTAGATCATTTTGATCTGGTCATTTTGAAAGTAGCTCGCAAGCCGAAAAAGTGTGGGCACCCCTGCTGTAGTACAAGACTGCACACAACAGCTGAACCTCTCAAAAGCATCTTCACAGAGGAAGCAGCAGGACGCTGAGTTCTGGATGTCCTTGGAACATAAGCCTTT
>NW_028153105.1:25000-27500 GCF_951799395.1 Argentina silus
CCCTGGAACAATTCAGGGTTAAGTGCGTTGCTCAAGGGCACAACGGTAGTGGTAGGGACCTGGATATGATGCCAGCAACCCTCCAGTCACCAGCTCACATCCAGATCCTCCTGGAGCGGCGATCGCCTCTTTAACCTCCAGGCTGCTGCCCTGGTCTGGCTCTCCAGGCTGCTGCCCTGGTCTGGCTCTCCAGGCTGCTGCCCTGGTCTGGCTCTCCAGGCTGCTGCCCTGGTCTGGCTCTCCAGGCTGCTGCCCTGGTCTGGCTCTCCAGGCTGCTGCCCTGGTCTGGCTCTCCAGGCTGCTGCCCTGGTCTGGCTCTCCAGGCTGCTGCCCTGGTCTGGCTCTCCAGGCTGCTGCCCTGGTCTGGCTCTCCAGGCTGCTGCCCTGGTCTGGCTCTCCAGGCTGCTGCCCTGGTCTGGCTCTCCATCCCTCCACCCCTCCATCCCTCCCTCCCTCCACCCCTCCATCCCTCCACCCCTCCATCCCTCCCTCCCTCCACCCCTCCATCCCTCCATCCCTCCCTCCATCCCTCCATCCCTCCACCCCTCCATCCCTCCACACCTCCCTCCCTCCCTCCACCCCTCCATCCCTCCACACCTCCCTCCCTCCCTCCACCCCTCCATCCCTCCATCCCTCCCTCCCTCCCTCCACCCCTCCATCCCTCCCTCTCTCCATCCCTCCCTCCCTCCCTCCCTCCCTCCCTCCATCCCTCCATCTCTCCACTAAACACACAGACTAAACACACAGAAGTGTGTGTGTGTGTGTGTGTGTGTATGTGTGTGTGTGTGTGTGTGTGTGGGGGGGGGGGGTTGTGTGTGTGTGTGTGTGTGTCTGTGTGTGTGTGTGTGTGTGTGGGGGGGGGGGGGGTTGTGTGTGTGTGTGTGTGTGTGTGTGTGTGTGTGTGTGTGTGTGTCTGTGTGTGTGTGTGTCTGTGTGTGTGTGTGTGTGTGTGTGTGACATCATGCAGGGTAGATGTGGTGGTCTTGTCATCTCAAGGCCAGTGCTGGAGGAATCAGACAGGGATTATTGTGGATTATAATCTACGGAGAAGACATCACAACCTTGTCATCCTAAAGATGGGATATCTGGGGAAGTTCAGGCCTTTAATCCAACAAGACGTCTGTCCACACACACACTCCCACACACACACACACACGCACACACATACACACACTCAAACACACACACACACACACACTCCCACACACACACACACACACACACACACCCCACACGCATGTGATTGAGAAGGTGTCTCCTTCTCTCCTCTCATCCCTCCATCCTTCCATCCCTCCATCCTTCCATCCTTCCATCCTTCCATCCCTCCATCCCTCCATCCTTCCATCCTTCCATCCTTCCATCCCTCCATCCTTCCATCCTTCCATCCTTCCATCCCTCCATCCCTCCATCCCTCCATCCCTCCATCCTTCCATCCCTCCATCCTTCCATCCTTCCATCCCTCCATCCCTCCATCCTTCCATCCCTCCATCCCTCCATCCTTCCATCCTTCCATCCCTCCATCCCTCCATCCCTCCATCCTTCCATCCTTCCATCCCTCCATCCTTCCATCCCTCCATCCCTCCATCCTTCCATCCCTCCATCCCTCCATCCCTCCATCCCTCCATCCTTCCATCCCTTGACGTTGATCCTCCACTAGTTGATCTGAGACGGAAAGGCCAGAATTAATCCTCTGGAGGGAAGCTAGCCCCCCCCCCCCCCAACCCTAACCCTAACCCTTATCTAACCCTAACCTAACCCTAACCTAACCCTTATCTAACCCTAACCTAACCCTAACCCTAACCAAACCCTAACCTAACCCTAACCTAACCCTTATCTAACCCTAACCTAACCCTTATCTAACCCTAACCTAACCCTAACCTAACTCTAACCCTAACCTAACCCTAACCTAACTCTAACCCTAACCTAACCCTTATCTAACCCTAACCTAACCCTAACCTAACTCTAACCCTAACCTAACCCTTATCTAACCCTAACCTAACCCTAACCTAACTCTAACCCTAACCTAACTCTAACCCTAACCTAACCCTAACCTAACTCTAACCCTAACCTAACCCTTATCTAACCCTAACCTAACCCTTATCTAACCCTAACCTAACCCTAACCTAACTCTAACCCTAACCTAACCCTAACCTAACCCTAACCTAACTCTAACCCTAACCTAACCCTAACCTAACTCTAACCCTAACCTAACCCTAACCTAACTCTAACCCTAACCTAACCCTAACCTAACCCTAACCCTAACCTAACCCTTATCTAACCCTAACATTTTGACTCATCACTCTCTCACGCGGGGCGAGAGAGATCAGCACAGTTTCCACAGAACGCTTCCAAGCTCCATGTCTGGGAGACGTCTGCTGAGCCGGCAGGAGGAGGGCAGGAGGAGGGCAGGAGGAGGGCAGGAGGAGAGGGCAGAACGACACCTCATTACGGCCCAGGTTCCTCTGTCTGCTTTGTTACACAAATACTGGCATGGCTGTTT
>NW_028153105.1:35000-37135 GCF_951799395.1 Argentina silus
CCTTCACCAAAGATATGTTTTTGATTATTGTTGTTATATTTGACATATAACACAGGGAGACGGTTTAGAAGGGCAGACTAAGGCTGGAGGAACAGCCCAGACCAGGCGGTAAACTGCGGCTGTTCTTGACATTTATTACGGTGTGCATGTCACGTCCCCCCCGTCCCGTCCCCCCACCGGCGCGCCGCTGCGGTGAAGGGAGTTCCCTGTATACCCAGACAGCCAGGCCAGGGGCCGGACTCTCCCTCTCCCCCCTCCCTCCCCCTCCCTCCCCGGCCTCTCCCTCTGCCGCCCCCCCCCCCTTAACCCTCTCTCTGGGACGCGCTGGGGGATCCGATGACGTCACGGACCAAACACACTGTCACATACTCGCCCTCACCCTCCCTCCCTCCCTCTCTCTGTCTATTCTGGGAGGTGGTGCTAGGAATAGCCCCAGTGTGTCTCCTGAACGCGTTCCTTCCTTTCGAAGAGGATTTTTTTGTTTGTTTGCTGACAACTTTTTATTCTTCTGATAACCGCGCGGCGTTGCGGTCACGCAGAAGTCAACCGTTAGCAGAGTTGCTCATTTACGGTGTTTATGACTGTTGTCATTTCGGACGGTGTGATCCGACCGTTACCGAAGTGTCCAGCGGCTCGTCTCGCGGCTGTCACTCCTCTGGATGTTACCGGAACCCAAACGTGGCTCGCGGCGCTGCGCTTCAACCGGGACACGGTGAGTGGTTTCATACCGGCTGTCAGATGTCTTTCGCGGCGCACATTTGGTGATTTCCTACCGAAACTAAACCTGTCGCCGTTTCTTCCGTTTCTATTCGGTCAGAGCCGCGGCTGTACGGGGAATACCCGCGGCTGGCATGCACATTAGGAATGTTGCGTAACATCCTAAGGAATGCGCGCACACACCACACACACACACACACACACACACACACACACACACACACCGCCAATGCAGCGGTTAACGGCGTGTAAAGCCTCCGCGCTGGGTCTGCGGCAGGGAATGTGTGTGTTTCTCTCCCGTGCCGCGGAACACTCGGTATGTCGGTGGCGGTGTTGTTGTTGTACAGACGAGGAGTTGACCGTTAACGGCCGTGGCCTGTCAGGTGTGTGTTCACCGTGTGTTTTCCGTGTGCTTGTGTATGTTTGTGTCTGAGAGAGAGAGAGGGAAAGAGAGACGGAGAGAGAGGGAAACAGAAAGAGATGGAGAGAGAGAGAGACAGAGAGAGAGAGACAGAGAGAGAGAGAGACAGAGAGAGAGAGAGGTGGGTGGTGCGCTGGCTCGTTCCGGGAATGTTCCATGACGTGTCGGCCGTCAAGAAGGGGTCCAACAGGGGGGTTCTCAACCGCCGGTACCGTTAATGTTTACTGTCTCAGATCCGCCAGTACCGTTAATGTTCACCTCCTCTCTGACCCACCGGACCGGTACTGCTGATGTTCACCTCCTTTGTGATGGACACACATCGTTCTGTTCTGAGCTGTTTTCATGTTCCTCGCGACATGCGGCTGTGGGACAGACATGTTGGATGATAAACATGATTATTAATTATTAATTAATAACCACTGGTCATTAAAGCACACCTGAAGCCTCTACAGTCATAGCAGAGACTGCAGTGTGTGTGTGTGTGTGTGTGTGTGTGTGTGTGTGTGTGTGTGTGTGTGTGTGTGTGTGTGTGTGTGTGTGTGAGTACTGACTCCACAGTAACGCTGACACATGTGTGACTGATCAGTGCGATCAGTGTGATACACTGTATGTGTGTGTGTGTGTGTGTAGCCTGTCTGTCCTGTGTGCTCAGAGTGGGGCTCTTCTCTCAGTGTCTCCAGTGGGAAGGTGTGTGTGTCAGTGTGTGTGTGTGTGTGTCAATGTGTGTGTGTGTGTGTCAGTGTGTGTGTGTCAATGTGTGTGTGTGTGTGTGTGTGTCAATGTGTGTGTGTGTGTGTGTCAATGTGTGTGTGTGTGTGTGTGTGTCAATGTGTGTGTGTGTGTCAGTGTGTCTGTGTCAGTGTAACCTGCAGTAGTACCAAACCAAGTGTGTGTGTGCCTGCATGTGTGCGTGTGTGCGTGTGTGTTTGTGTGGTGTGCCAGTGTGTGTGTGTGTGTGTGTGTGTGTGTGTGTGTGTGTGTGTGTGTGTGTGTGTGT
>NW_028153104.1:0-14175 GCF_951799395.1 Argentina silus
CCAATAATAACTTTAATTTGCTGTCAGTCATCCATTGGAAGATATTCTGGAGACAATCCCTGAGCTGGTTTATAGAGCAATTTGTATTCGAGGTGGCCAAGGAAAGGCAAATCTGTGTATCATCTGCATATATGTGGTGATCGAAGTTATGAGTTTGAATAACTGAGCTGATTGGAGTAGCGTAGAGAATAAAAAGTAATGGTCTAAGAACAGAACACTGATTAACACCACATGAAGTGGGTAGTGCCACTGAAAATCAATTAGCTATCTTTTTCTCTTTGGTATCTATCAGTTAAGTACAATAAAATCCAGCTCAGGGCTGTGCCAGATATGCCATGCTACATTGACAAGCGTTTAATAACAAACATATTTTCTTTATTTGGCCCATATACATGTCACTCAACCAATGACAATACTTGCTCATCTTCTTCACACCCTAGTTTGTGCATAAGGCCTCAATGATTGAGTACGTACAAGTATAAATATTAAAAATATAAAACAAATATCAAATAAGAGACCAGGAGATTCCCGTTAAGGCTAAGGACTAGCCGCTCTCACAAGAGCCACCTGTGTACAGTTTAGTACCAATTCTAGACTACAGATAATAGCTTATATAATGGTAGAAAGACTGACATATCCTAAGCTACATGACTTATGCCCCCCATGGTTAAAAGGTTTGTTTTTTGTAACCTATTGCGCCACTACATGGTAGCCTGGTAGACTAAAGCTTGCCCCCCTTCACCATTGGCCCCCACTGGCCTTCCTTGGCAGATCCTAAATAATCCATTGACTACAACACAAGCAAAGACTTTGTTGTTGTCACTATAGCACAAGTTTCCTACGTTTGTCACTATGATGACCAGAGCTGCTAAACCCTGTCAGAGAGAATGTGCTTGGCTGGTCACTACTCTTGTGACAATTAGTCACTTTGGTCACTTAGTAAAATATATTTAAAAATTGGGCTAGTCATTATGTTAGAATAGAGTTTATAATTGTATAACATGATTTTATTATATAAAAAACTAATGACAATGGGTTCAGTTCTCCCATATAACTTCAGGGGTTATAAAACCATATAACAGGCCTACCATGTGGTATCATACGGCAGTGTATAGTAATGAATCTTTGAACGATGCTAACAACATTTCATTGTGTTGTGCCATCTATGTCAACACTTTCTTGTTTATTTTGTTACCGTGGTGACCTGAATCACCAAAAAAAGAGTTCTTATTCCATTGTGTGCCCACACATGTGTGTAATTTTTAAATGGGTAAAAATGGTGAAGAAAAATATAGTAAAATCAGAGATGTTTCTGTTTGGTTTCAATTAACTTGGTAAGATAATATTTGATGGTTTTATTATGTTGATGTATTTTTGAAATGGGTAAAATTTCTGAAGAATTTTTTTATATTTGTCTGTTTGGTGTCAGTTAACTTGATAAAATAATATTTTGTACGTTTATTTCACAGAAGAAGTCGTACGAATCAGACCGGAGAACAAGTGTCACTCATGGGAAATGAGGCAGCAGGGACTTTGGTCACCACCCAGAGAGACACCCAAGCACGAACAAGGAGAAACAAAAAAGTCAAGACCATGGAACAGTGCACCATGAGAAGCGAATGAGTATGGACATTGGTTCCCGAGATTATGAACATCATGAAGAATTGGATGAAACATGTCAGTCGAGTCTTGATCGACTGACAAGTAAAGATCTCACACCGACCATTGAGAAAGAAGTGAGCACGGACACAAAAGAGCCCCCTAGTGGGTTGCAGAAGGAGCCAGTTGAAACGGCAGTCGTCGAGGCGCCGAAGGCCACAGAGAGAGTGCGCTACACAAAGCGATCATCGCAGACAAAGTCATCCATTAAAAAAAATGGTTCGTATTGTTGAAACATTCTGTCGTGTATAAATTTTAAAAATAGGATGAGGCTACTTAAAGTTAGCTATCATGTTCCCTTTCACCCTTTTCACACCAACAAACCCAGCACCTTTTTAACAATCATTACTCAGAGTGCGTCACCCTTTGGCCCCAACAAACCAATTCATGCAAACACCATTTCAACTTGTATTGAAGCCACGCAGCAATTGCTGTGCGAAAGATGTTCGTTCTTCTAATTCCATCACTAGACTCTCATCACTGTCTATTGCCAGGTACTTATTTATGCAAATGAGTGAACTTTAGCAATGTGGGATCGTATTGTATGGTATCATGACAGAAATATTGTGATGCATATTGTGGCTTAGTGTATCAGTACAGCCCTACTCGCTATAGACAGTGTTGGATATGTGAAGAAATAGTCTTCCAGTAGTAAAGTTAGTTTTGGAAGGAGCCAGTTTTCCAGGGTGACATGGAGAGCACTTTTAGTGGTTCTAAGAATGGATACCGGGCTACGTAACAACTTACCTTTACCTGTGTGTGTTCCTGCAGCAGCCGCAACCACCGTGGACGAGACTTCTGTCTCTGATCAGCCTGGCCACAGACAGTCATGCGGGGCATCCAGGAAGCCTTCCATGCAGCCGCAGACTGAGGAACCAGCTGCGGAGGATCACGGCGAGTGAGTATACAAAAATTCTGTGTGGTTCATGCAAAGCTTTACCGACATTAGGCACCATCTCAAAACATGTATGACACTACACGATGACATGATGTATGCTACTACACAATGACCCAATGTATGACACTACACAACGACACAATGTATGACACTACACGATGTCCTGACACCAGTCTATTGCAAGCTTCCTCAAATATTTGAGTGCTACACCACCATTTTAAATATTCTCTGTTTGTATATATTTTATTTTTCATATATGTTATGAATTTTAAATTTAAATTCTATGTACAAATGTAAATATTTGTTGTATGATTGATTTGTAAATGATGTGTGAATGGCTCAGCCATAGAAAATAGTGTATAACTAAGTGTGTTACCGAGTGAAAACAACATTATCAATCAATCAATGATATTACACATCTGATGGCACGATGTATGACACTACATGATGACACAATGCATGACACTACACGATGACCCAATATATGACACTGCACAATGACCCGGTGTTTGACACTACACTATGGCACGACGTATGACACTACATGATGACACTACACTATGACCAGATGTATAACACTACACAATGTTCAACACTACATGATGACACAATGTATGACACTATACAATGTATGAGACTACACGATGACACTACATGTGACACTACACAATGTATGACACTACACGATGATGCTATGTATAACACTATGCAATGACACAATGTATGACACTACACGATGACATGATGTATGACACTACACAAAACCAATGTCACTAAGCCTCAGACCCTCCCTTACATGAAACCATCAGATTCTGTGGATACATATTGGCCATTTCTTCAACTTTCGTGCACACCTGCCACATTTTGTTTTGTTGTAATTTTTGACTTGAAATTCTGTATAAACTGTATAAATCTATATAAAAAATTAATTGGTTAATCGGCCAGTGACATTCCTATTCCAGTTGAGTATCGTCATTTGTCAGGCTATAAAATATACCTAATTCCAACGAAATATGCAAAGTTTTGTCATCATCCATCAGGTTAAGAAATATATTGGCATGTGCTCGCATGTCTGTGTGATCAGCAACAAAACATTCATTTTGCAGGGTGCCCGTTGAAGAACAAACAACTTCAGAGAAGCCAGTTAAGTAAGTAAACACTAAGTACTCGTTTGATCTCAAACAACTAAATAATCCACGTTGGAACAGTGAAATGAAACAAAAAAGTAAGAAATCATTCAGATGTGACATCAAATGACATCATTTTAATTTGAACTTTGTAACAAATTATTGCCATTACCAAATCCCAATAAAGCTAACTATTCAGACAAAATATCTCGTTAAATGCTTCTTTTTATTTATGAATGCATTTCTGTTTTTTTTTCTTCAAAATAATGGTTAATTTGTGTGTATGCTTTTTCTTTAATAGGGTCTCAGACAAACATTCTATTCATATATCTCATGGGGCTGACATTGATGGTATCATATTTGTTGAGTCATCGTATAATCTGGATACTTTAATCAGCGTGTAAGTTGGACTCTTATATTGATATTGAAGAAAGTATAACTACCTTTCAAAATCTCCAGTGTTAGCTCAACAGAGCTTTATACCAAGATAATGTATCTAGCATGCATAGATAATTATATCTAGCTAAACCTCCATAGATAATTATATCTAGCTAAACCTCCCTTGGGTCTTGGGTGGCTCAATTAGCCCCGTTTCGACAAGTAAGCTTATTTAATTAACTTCTCATTAATGTGTGAAGTGATATAAATAATCTTCTCTGTGCATAGTTAAACCATTTGTAAGTGCACAAACAACAAAGTCTGGTCACATGTGTTGATAGTTTACACACCAGCAGACATTAATCACAATTCCTAAGAGTTTCGAAAAACATCAAAAAACATACTTTTGGCTCACATGTTCTGACCGTTGTGACAAACATAACCTATTATATGCCAATCGTGTTCTAATAACACGTTTAGTCACTAGCTGGCACCATGTAACTGTTGCTGCTGTAGTTTCCTAGGAAACATGGGTGGCTCAACTAACCCAGTGGCTCAACTAACACTGCCTTCCCCTACTGTCTGAAACAAATGGACAGAGAGGGTCTTGAATACTTCGTCAAGCCAATACTCGAGACCCTGAAATGTAGTCATACTTCCTTCAATATGAATACTATTTGATGCCATGTCATGTTGTCAACTGTCAGTTGTTGCCAGGAAAACTCGCAAGTACAGCAGACGCAGACATACCGCACCTGTCATCTGTTTCAATATTCTGGAGAACTAACTGCGTCAACCAAGCCACTCCAGCCGTCTGCCCCATGCGTCCCCCATCCTCCGAAGCAGACTCATAAGCCAGCTGCAGCGATATCTGCTGCCAAGAAGGACCAGACCATAACCAGAACACAGGTGCATTACAGACTGCAGCCGTCCGCAGGTGAAGGGCCTGGGCCAACACAACTGGCCAAGGAGACCTTCAGACACAAACAGATGAATGCTGTAGCAACGTTTGTATGGACAGTAGCAGTAGACAGATGTTTCAGAAGTGGTCCCAGCACTTGGAGGCCCAGCCAGAGGTGTCAGGAGCGGTCGAGGAACAGCATGCTGACGGGGCCTGGGATCAAGAAGACGTGTGTCGCAGTGTGTCGCCCCGCAGGGGGAAAATTCACATGCGTTTGGCTAGCAGAGTCACCCCCGAGTTCAAACAGATGGAAGGTACGACTTGTCTGCTCATTCGTTGATTATTGCCAACAGTTTCCTGTCTCTAGTGTTGTGTTGACATTTCATTTCAAGGATGATTATGTGCATCTATTGACATTTCTGTCATCACTAGCAACCAAGAAGTGATGCTTGAAGGGAAACCAAAGTCATAGTTTTGGGTCTATGCACCCATAAGATTTAATAACCATAACCATTTGTAACTTACATTCGAACCTCGGTTTATGGGCACCTCAATGGTACAGTCACCTAGCGGAATGTGGTTAGTAACCCAGTGCAAAATGGCCAGATTTCCCCTGCTATTATGGGCAGTCATGGCCGAACAACCATGATTGGCTACGCAACCGGCTGGCTGGCTGGCCGTCTGTCCATCAATTGCGACGCCAACAATAAAAAAAATTTCAAAGAGCTTGGTTGGAGTTGGAGCAAGAACGTTATAACGGTCGTCTATGGAAAAAGTGACTGTGGTCTGTGCCCAATATGAAATTTTGACTGGCTTGTTACCAAGGCAACGCATTGTGGTAAAACAAGCATGGATGAAATTTTTGGGGACAAAATATAGGTGGAAAATCAAGTTTAACACTGTCTTGTCAAGCAATGGCAGTTACATGTTATGGACTAGGTGTTTTAAAAGATATTGTATAGGCTAACTAGACCAGTATGGTGTCATGTGTGAAATTTCCAGATGCCAGTGGTAATGCTGGTAAATGGAAGACAGTTCTTGTACATAGATTAATGTACATGCTGCACAATAATTTACCACACATTCCTAAACATCTAAGTTGTAGCCATATTTGCAATGTCAGCTTGTGTGTTAATCCACACACATAATACTGGGTCCACTGCTGATAAACAACAATAGAAGATAGTGTGTGAGAGAGAGAAGCATTGTTTGGTCATGGTCATTACCCTCAGTGTATTTAGAAATTGTGCAGTTGAACACGTGAGAGACAAATCAATTAGTTAAAATCAATCAGTCAGACATTACTCACCAGTGTGTGTCTTTTTATATGCTCCACTGCTTGCCTGTCTGTCTGTGTGTCCAGTCTTCGTTGTGGTCGCAGGGATGTGGGGGTGTGGATTGTGTAATCCTCCGGATTATGTTGTCTCATTGACACGTGACATCAGTGATGGTATTTATCTGGCATTACCAGCATGCATTTTGTGCATGTCACTGTGTATCGTATGGCTCCAGCTTGAACATTTTTTATGTGTATCCACGCTTAATACACCTGAGATTTTTTTTCCAGCAGAGGCTGACCTTCACCTTTGTGTGCGCTGTAAATCTAGGAACAGCACACAATGAACATATAATGAATTACTGTCGTTTTATTTGAAATAGTCGTATTCTGTGCATTTACATATGAATAGAGAAGTATGTATGTATTATTATTGTATGAAATGATCATGGTACTGTGTGTACGTATGTATATGTTTGCAATTTATGCTATGGTTCAAATAAAGCATGCATAAGTTCCATGTGATTTCAGACAAACCGATGGATGCTTCCCTAACAACAAGTAGCATCATGACATAAAGTGATGGTCCTCACTTCAACGAAGACAAAGGAGCAGTGGTTGCCTGGTGAGCAGGCAGGCAGGCAGGCAGGCAGATCTGTGAAACATCTGGTTGTGGACAGGAGGAAGACCCAGAGGCTTCACTTACTGACGACACACTTAGGACAGAATCAGTGATGTGGTGGAACAAACTGTAAGAAATGCATGCAGGAAACCTGTGAAATAGACATGATGGTAGAAGGACATTCTGCATGTGAACATTCTCATACTGATCATCATAAGTTGTACATCTTTCCTGAATTTGTGTTGAATAAAATGTAGTACTGAGTGAATGTGTTCTCATTTGATTAATAGCAGAACCATTGTAGTAAACAGGTTTGTGTGTTATATGAACAGAAAATTGAAGATAACTATGTAATGTCATAGAAGTTCATCATCTCCTGCCATTCTCTCCGACTCTCGGCTTTTCACTTCTGCACTTCCGAGGTCCCTCTTAATATTGTTCGTCTATTTTACGTTCAGCCTTCCTCTTTTCCTTCTACCACTCTCTTCTGTCTTTCATGCTATCTTTGTCACTTTCCTCAATCATTCTCTGTATGTGTTCTGCCTACTGCATTCTGCTCCCCACAACCTTAGTTTTCAGGTGTTAATTTCTTTATTCCAATCTTCGCTTAATTCGTCCATTTTCCTTCTGTCTTATATATTCTATTTACATACATAATTAAACACATGCGTAATTACATACATACATTATGCGGTACCCTTGCAACGCACGAACACTGCTTTTTGAAACAGCCTGCATAGCTTTCCCTTAACTCTGACTTCAACGCTCTAGATGAATTAGCTAGGGTTGATTAACCCTTTGTTGCAATGTACACACATTTTTTTCTGATAATTACAGGAAAAACTGATGAACAGTCTATAAGATCTTGATATGGGGAGATCGGACCACAGTGCAGAATTACATTGGTGGCCGTGCTAGCGTTTCGTCTGATTATAAGAAAACTTGACGATTAAAAATTCTGAACTGTTTTCGCTACAACTGCTATCATCTGTTTGACATGCTGACCAAGTTTTGTCCAAATCACACACCTCCAGCTTTGTTAAACGTGGGATGCCCGTCAATGTTTACAAAAACATCCATGTATTCATGAGCCCATGTCGCCAGTAGCAGAACAGTTCCCATAAACCCCTCCGCCTGTTAAACTCTTAAAGTAATGCATTATTTCACAGCCAATAGCTTCTACAAACAAACGTGTGAATATGCCAGTTCAACTGCACTGATGTCATATGATATGAATTGATTAGTTTCACATATCACAATTTAATACGCCCTACATTCGTGTGAAACAATAAGCAGGAAGTTAAAGGTAAAGGTATGGTCTTACATAGCGCGGTATCCGGTCCATAGGACTGCTCAAAGCGCTTTACACTTCAGCCCCTGGCAGACCTGTTCATTTCAAGGCCATCTCAACTTCTTTGGGAAGTATTCAGCCACGCTGCAATTGATGCGCGAAGGCTACTCGTTCACATATCCACCACTGTCTGTATTGCCAGGTACTCAGTTATACAGCTGAGTGAACTGTGGCAACGTGGGGTGATCAAACTTGCCGAAGGTTCGAAGCGACCGCAGTGGGATTTGAAACCGGGTTCTCTCGATTGAGAGTCCGGCCTTCTAACCAGTATGCTATCGCGCCCCACAAAAGTTCAACTGTGGTTTGATCCCTCGATGCTGGGTGTGATGGTATGAAATGGGTTAATTCTACTCGCACGCGCACAGTAGCCACCTAGCGGGTATGCATAGTAATAAACTTTCGTGGTTTCGAAATTGTTCGCGAGATGGTGCCACATACCATCGAACGCTCAAAAAACAAGATGAGCCAACTACAATAAATTATATTTTAATAACACGAAGATGCCTGATAATAAACACTGCTAACTTTGTTAGAATATTTCGCTAAAAATAGCCCCACTTTATAATCTAATAAGAAGTGCGACTTTACGCCTATACGCACATGACATGACGTCACTCGGCAACGCTTCGTCCACCGGCGCGTACTGGAAACAAATTATTTTACTCCTTAAAACATGTATTATGATAACTATTTTAGACCCGAAGGCGTACTAGTTTGAAGTTGCACAATATAGGGAAGTTGACGACGACGAATTTACCAGATAAGTGAAATTTGGCAAGATATGAAGGTCGTTTGGTAAGTATTACACGCAATCGCAATGATTTTATTTGAAAACAATGGCGCCATGCCCATGTTATTGGATCTACCGCTATCTGTTTACGTAATATGTTTGTCTGTTTTTGTGTGTGTGGAAACATATATAAAAAAGGTGAAGTCATCCCCCAGGCATTACACCATAGGAAGCCATGAAGGCTTATATTGCCAGTGCTTAAACCTGGTTTCTGTAGTGCGATGCAACTTAGTAGAGAGTAGGCAAAGTCAATCGCTCTACAATTTTTTTTTATCTGGCTATTGCTGTAGTAGGGGCGAAGATCTCGTTCATCAAAAGCGTAACTATTTTCATGAAACGTGAAACCTTACAAAAACGCCATAAACAGAGCAATAAACACGTCTTTCGTGTCTGTATGCATTCTTATATGTATATCACTAAAGTTACCTGACAATAACCATGTAAAAGTGTGAAATTATTACCTTTTTGTCAGAACGCATGTGCTTGTCAAAGTTTTTATATAACCGGATGTTGTTGTGAGCGAGAATAGCAAACGGGATTTCCATAGATCTATATAAGGTCACGCTTAGAATTGCAGTCTGCTGGCCATAGAGTTACATCATTAATAATGCCCTATAAACTACTAACTTACTAACGGGTGTTTTATTTATGTCTGCTGCTGGCCCATTCTGGCCTCATTCTACACGAAATCGCGTTTGATCATGTGACCCAAAGGCAACATCACGTGCACAGTATGGCGGCTATTTATGAAATCTTTTCTGTGTGACCGATAAATGTACTCATAAATAATTATTTGGAGCACATTTCTTCAGTTTCTTGACGCCTAAGTGTCGGTTGTATGTCACGGAATACATATGTGAAACGGTTGGTGTGTATCGATTTTAAAACTTAAGTTATTATTTCCGTAGCCAATGGCCCAAATTGGCGAGTTAGTAAAACCCGGTGTCGACTTTCACCCCAGAGACGAAGAGTGGGGCGAACAATTTTGCCTACTTAGAGTGCAGTTATACTGACTCACCTGGACGGGACACTAGTCCATTGCAGGTACCTTCCAAACAGTGTTTGTACTCATTTGCAACTGAGTAGACTGAGGCAAAGTAGGGTAAACGAAATTGCCTAACCTTCGAAAACGAACTGTGCTTGAACTGTCTTGAACTCACAACCCTCGAATTTAGAGTCCAACACCTTTACCACTAGGCCACGGCTGCCCCCCTTGGAAACATCTACATGGAAACATATATATATATATATATATATATATATATATATATATATATAAATCGTTGTCCCGAATACATTTGACCAGATCCATCTCGTCGAAATAGATTTTAGAAAACGCCACTGCCATGGCGCCATTGGCATTGCCCTGGCCTTGGCATTGTCATTTACTGATTTAACATTAGTCATAACAAAAATTAGACTGGCTAATAAATCTGCGAGTAGTGCTAAAATATTGTCAAACCAGAAACTAAAAGATTCCATTCTGGTTTAATCACTGGAACAGTTTTGTGGATATTCCCCCAAACTTGCTATTTTCATTCACAGCTGCAAGCCTAGATGTGATAGAAGGGACAAAGAGTCTAGAAAAGAAAAGAACAGATGGACTTCAGAAGGGAAAGCAAAATGTAGGGTGAGGCAAGCACTCTTGCTTGACCTGTCAGGTAAGACATTCCCGGCTCTGCATGCCATCATAGTCCGTGTGGCCAACCAATGTCACGAATGACATCATGGTCAGGTAAGACCGAACAGCACAGCATACTGATCTACATAGAAAGGAGTAGTTTCCTGCATGACTGTCAGGTAAGTTCATATTGTTTACATTACTGTTTTCTGAGAGAGGGCCGGTCAGCACGCCTACATGACTTAAAGGTACTTCTTTGTGGTGTGAGGTCCTAGTCTATGTGGGAAGAGCCAGCGCCTTGTGGCTTGACTGTGAGGTAAGATCTTCCCGTGTGCTGTCCAGACCCCTAGTGTATGTGGGAAGAGCCAGCGCCAATTGGCTTGACTGTGAAGTAAGATCTTCCCGTGTGCTGTCCTAGTGTATGTGGGAAGAGCCAGCGCCTCGTGGCTTGACTGTGACGTAAGATCTTCCCGTGTGTTGTCCTAGTGTATGTGGGAAGAGCCAATGCCTCGTGGCTTGACTGTGAGGTAAGATCTTCCCGTGCGCTGTCCAGAACCCTAGTGTATGTGGGAAGAGCCAACGCCATGTGGCTTGACTGTGAGGTAAGATCTTCCCGTGTGCTGTCCTAGTGTATTTGGGAAGAGCCAGCGCCTCGTGGCTTGACTGTGATTTAAGATCTTCCCGTGTGCTGTCCTACTTTATGTGGGAAGAGCCAGCGCCTCGTGGCTTGACTGAGGTAAGATGTTCCCGTGTGCTGTCCTAGTGTATGTGGGAAGAGCCAGCGCCTCGTGGCTTGACTGTGAGGTAAGATCTTCCCGTGTGCTGTCCAGACCCCTAGTGTATGTGGAAAAAGCCAGCACCATATGGCTTGACTGTGAGGTAAGATCTTCCCGTGTGCTGTCCTAGTGTATGTGGGAAGAGCCAGCGCCTCGTGGCTTGACTGTGAGGTAAGTTCTTCCTGTGTGCTGTCCAGATCCCTAGTGTATGTGGGAAGAGCCAGCACCATGTGGCTTGACTGTGAGGTAAGATCTTCCCATGTGCTGTCCTAGTGTATGTGGGAAGAGCCAGCGCCTCTTGGCTTGACTGTGAGGTAAGATCTTCCCGTGTACTGTCCAGAACCCTAGTGTATGTGGGAAGAGCCAGCGCCATTTGGCTTGACTGTGAGGTAAGATCTTCCTTTGTGCTGTCCAGATTACTAGTGCGTGTGGGAAGAGCCAGGGCCATTTGGCTTGACTGTGAGGTAAGGTCTTCCTGTGTGCTGTCCAGACCCTTAGTGTATGTGGGAAGAGCCAGCGCCATGTGGCTTGACTGTGAGGTAAGATCTTCCCGTGTGCTGTCCTTGTGTATGTGGGAAGAACCAGCGCCTCGTGGCTTGACTGTGAGGTAAGATCTTCCCGTGTGCTGCCCAGACCCTTAGTGTATGTGGGAAGAGCCAGCGCCATGTGGCTTGACTGTGAGGTAAGATCTTCCCTTGTGCTGTCCTAGTGTATGTGGGAAGAGCCAGCGCCTCGTGGCTTGACTGTGAGGTAAGATCTTCCCGTGTGCTGTCCTAGTGTATGTGGGAAACGCCAGCACCTCGTGGCTTGACTGTGAGGTAAGATCTTCCCGTGTGCTGTCCAGAACCCTAGTGTATGTGGGAAGAGCCAGCGCCATGTGGTTTGACTGTGAGGTAAGATCTTCCTGTGTGCTGTCCTAGTGTATGTGGGAAGAGCCAGCACCTCGCGGCTTGACTGTGAGGTAAGATCTTCCCGTGTGCTGTCCAGAACCCTAGTGTATGTGGGAAGAGCCAGCGCCATGTGGTTTGACTGTGAGGTAAGATCTTCCCGTGTGCTGTCCTAGTGTACGTGGGAAGAGCCAGTGCCTTGTGGCTTGACTGTGAGGTAAGATCTTCCCGTGTGCTGTCCTAGTTTATGTGGGAAGAGCCAGCGCCTCATGGCTTGACTGAGGTAAGATGTTCCCGTGTGCTGTCCTAGTGTGTGGGAAGAGCCAGCGCCTCGTGGCTTGACTGTGAGGTAAGATCTTCCCATGTGCTGTCCTAGTGTACGTGGGAAAAGCCAGCGCCTTGTGGCTTGAATGTGAGGTAAGATCTTCCCTTGTGCTGTCCTAGTGTATGTGGGAAGAGCCAGCGCCTCGTGGCTTGACTGTGAGGTAAGTTCTTCCCGTGTGCTGTCCAGATCCCTAGTGTATGTGGGAAGAGCCAGCACCATATGGCTTGACTGTGAGGTAAGATCTTCCCGTGTGCTGTCCAGAACCCTAGTATATGTGGGAAGAGCCAGCGCCATTTGGCTTGACTGTGAGGTAAGATCTTCCTTTGTGCTGTCCAGATTACTAGTGCATGTGGGAAGAGCCAAGGCCATTTGGCTTGACTGTGAGGTAAGGTCTTCCTGTGTGCTGTCCAGACCCTTAGTGTATGTGGGAAGAGCCAGCGCCATGTGGCTTGACTGTGAGGTAAGATCTTCCCGTGTGCTGTCCTAGTGTATGTGGGAAGAACCAGCGCCTCGTGGCTTGACTGTGAGGTAAGATCTTCCCGTGTGCTGTCTAGACCCCTAGCGTATGTGGGAAGAACCAGCGCCATATGGCTTGACTGTGAGGTAAGATATTCCTGTGTGCTGTCTAGACCCCTAGTGTATGTGGGAAGAGCCAGCACCATATGGCTTGACTGTGAGGTAAGATCTTCCCGTGTGCTGTCCTAGTGTATGTGGGAAGAGCCAGCGCCTTGTGGCTTGACTGTGAGTTAAGATCTTCCCGTGTGCTGTCCTAGTGTATGCGGGAAGAGCCAACGCCTCGTGTCTTGACTGTGAGGTAAGTTCTTCCCGTGTGCTATCCAGAACCCTAGTGTATGTGGGAAGAGCCAGCGCCATGTGGCTTGACTGTGAGGTAAGATCTTCCTGTGTGCTGTCCTAGTGTATGTGAGAAGACCCAGCACCTCGTGGCTTGACTGTGAGGTAAGATCTTCCCGTGTGCTGCCCAGACCCTTAGTGTATGTGGGAAGAGCCAGCGCCATGTGGCTTGACTGAGGTAAGATCTTCCCTTGTGCTGTCCTAGTGTATGTGGGAAGAGTCAGCGCCTCGTGGCTTGACTGTGAGGTAAGATCTTCCCGTGTGCTGTCCTAGTGTATGTGGGAAGAGCCAGCACCTCGTGGCTTGACTGTGAGGTAAGATCTTCCCGTGTGCTGTCCAGAACCCTAGTGTATGTGGGAAGAGCCAGCGCCATGTGGTTTGACTGTGAGGTAAGATCTTCCTGTGTGCTGTCCTAGTGTATGTGGGAAGAGCCAGCACCTCGCAGCTTGACTGTGAGGTAAGATCTTCCCGTGTGCTGTCCAGACCCCTAATGTATGTGGGAACAGTCAGCGCCATATGGCTTGACTGTGAGGTAAGATCTTCCCGTGTGCTGTCCTAGTTTATGTGGGAAGAGCCAGCGCCTCGTGGCTTGACTGAGGTAAGATGTTCCCGTGTGCTGTCCTAGTGTATGTGGGAAGAGCCAGCGCCTCGTGGCTTGACTGTGAGGTAAGATCTTCCCGTGTGCTGTCCTAGTGTACGTGGGAAGAGCCAG
>NW_028153103.1:5000-12500 GCF_951799395.1 Argentina silus
ACACGGCTATGCCCTAGTTTTCTGTTTTAAACACAGCTGCATCTCATTCTCAGCCACGCAACAACACACTGCCACACTGTCACGGAGAGGTGGTTTAAATAAAGTTGTTTTTATTGTTTTCCCTCCTCTCCCTCCCCTCCCCCTTCTCCTCACAGGTCACAACAGCCTTCAGACTCCCACAGAAGCGTCCTTCCCCCCCTCTTCCCCCCTCCATCCCTCCTTCCATCTCTCTCTCCACCCTTCCTCTCTTCCCTGTCACCTCCCCACTGGAGGACATCATGTGGTGTTACAGGAAGTGCAGAGCAGTCACCTCAGCCAATCAAATCATAAGGTATGACAAGAATTGACCAATGGCTTGCCCCCACTATGACAACTGGTGTTTCACCCTCCAGACCCGACACATGCAGGCATGTGACTGACACCTAGTGGGGGTAGGGGTGAACTATACCACACTACAACACATTAGTGTCCACATTAGTTTACATTTACATTTACATTTATGGCATTTAGCAGACGCCTTTATCCAAAGCGACGTACAACAAATACATTTCTTTAGGTAAGTGAATCATCTATCCATCAGTCATGAGATAAAGTAATCAATGCTCGGACCAGGGGCCATAGGCAGTCACAATGCTAGAAAAAGGAAAAATTAGTTGTTGTTTTTTTTAACAGGAGGGAAACTTGTACAAGGGGGTAGTGGGGGTGAAGAGGTCTTTAGGAGGGTTCAGGACTTGATCAGCCAGAGGAGGATGGGTCCCCCCTGGAGTCTGGTTCCTCTCAAGGTTTCTTCCCCCGAGGGAGCTTTTCCTTGACACTGTGGCCTATGGTTGTCTCCCTTCTGGGGAGTTTTTGGCTTGTTTTTGGCTTGTTTTTGGCTTGTTTTTGCCTTGTTTTTGCCTTGTTTTGGGGGTCTGCGGTTGGTTGTTGGTTCATAATGTGTGTGTTGTATTTGTTGTTCATGATGTTTAGTTTTGTTGTTGTTGTGAAGCACTTTGTGACATTTACCTATGGAAATTTTTTGCTTTACAAATACAGTACATTTGATTGATTGATTGATTGATTGAACGACAGACACTATAATGGATTATGACTGAAAGCAAAATAATATCTGCCATTTAGCTGACGCTTTTATCCAAAGCGACTTACATTGCAGTGAGTGCATACATTTCAGTATATATGGTCCCAATGGGAATCGAACCCACAACCTAAGCGTTGTTAGCGCCATGCTCTACCCACTGAGCCACAGAGGACCAAAACGACCCCTCACTCCTCCATACCCTGTTTAAGCTGATCTGATGAACACCAGATGAAGCTGTACATTGTTTAGCATGCAATGTCCAGCTTTCCAAGGGGCTGATGGCGGGGCTTCGGCCATCTTGTTTACACCTATCCATGTCTTTCAGATCTGCAAACAGACATTGAAGTGGGAGAGGCAGGGAAATGTCTAAGAAGGAGTGTCATACAGGGGAGGCTGGTGGAGGTAGAAATCAGAGGACGGGCTCATTGTAATGCATGGAGCGGAAAGTGGAATGGTATCAAACAGGTGGAATGGTATCAAACAGGTGTGTTTGATACCATTCCTCATTCCGTTCCATGAATTGCAACGAGCCCGTCCTCCGATTTCTACCCCCACCAGCCTCTCTGCACTGTTCTTTCTTGAAAACGTTCCTCTTCCGGTGTGTGTCTAACCGTGAGTTCTCTCCTGCTACAGACTGGAGCACCCCTAGTGGTGTACAACGGTACTCCCTTCGCCAGTCTTCTTCAGAGAGGGAGGGAGTGGAGGGGGTACTGGCCAGGGAGGGGGGGCCACTACACCCCCCCACCCATGCTGAACCCCCACCGCAGGGGGACAGGGCTCTTCTCCTCCCTCATATCCCTTCTTCGTGAGGAACGAGGGATGGGAAGGACTGAAGAAGAAGAGGATGAGGGATATTCATCACTTCCGTGAGTGGGGATGAAGAGATGACAGAATTGTGGATGTGGATGGTTTTGAGAACATGTCAGATTTACAAACCTATCTCTCTCTCCCTCCCTCTCTCTCTCTCTCTCTCTCTCTCTCTCTCTCTCTCTCTCTCTCTCTCTCTCTCTCTTTCTCTCTCTCTCTCTCTCTCTCTCTCCCTTTCTCTCTCTCTCTCCCTCCCTCCCTCCCTCTCCCTCTCTCTCTCTCTCTCCCTCCCTCTCTCTCTCCCTCCCTCCCTCTCCCTCTCCCTCTCTCTCTCTCTCTGTCTCTCTCTCTCCCTCCCTCTCTCTCTCCCTCTCCCACTCCCTCTCTCTCTCTCCCTCATCTGTCAGGTGCATTAGCGTGGGTCCAGGGTTCCAGGCTGAACTGCCATGTTGTCTAAAGAGGGAGGAGTCAGGGGCGGGGCCAGAGGAGTCTCCCAGGGAGGAGTTGCTATGGAAACCGTGGGAGGAGCTGGAGCAGAGTTCCATCCTACAGGAACAAGGTAAGAGTGTTGTCATGGTTATGACATCACGTTGTCCTCACACCTCATTTGGAGGTCTGGAGAATGATGTATTATTATTATTATATTAATAATTTATTAATATATTCATAATTGTATGAGATTATATTATTACGAGCCTATCTCCTCCTGCATGCGGCTGTGGGAGTTTATATTTTGATTGGCTTTGAGCAGAAGTAGTAGCTGCACTACCACTGTAGATGAACTACTACGGTAAAAACAGGTCATTGTATTATTATTATTACTGTATTGTATTATTACTACGGTCATTTCCTGCTACACTGCACCCTTTTGCACTACTGCTGTCATTGTTTTATTATGACTTTATTACATTGTATTATTGATTTATTGATTTATTGATTTATTGATTTATTGATTTATTGATTTATTGATTTATTGATTTATTGATTGTTGTTGTACGAGGAGCTAGATTCGAAAAGCATTTCATTATGGCTGTATGCGATGGACATGACCAAAACAATCTGATTTGTGTGTTAGTGTGTGTGTTAGTGTGTTGATGTTGAGGTTACTGTGTTAGTGTGTGTGTTAGTGTGTGTTAGTGTGTGTGTTAGTGTGTTGATGTTGAGGTTACTGTGTTAGTGTGTGTGTTAGTGTGTGTTAGTGTGTGTGTTAGTGTGTTGATGTTGAGGTTACTGTGTTAGTGTGTTGATGTTGAGGTTACTGTGTTAGTGTGTGTGTTAGTGTGTGTGTTAGTGTGTGTGTTAGTGTGTGTGTTAGTGTGTTGATGTTGAGGTTACTGTGTTAGTGTGTGTGTTAGTGTGTGTGTTAGTGTGTGTGTTAGTGTGTGTGTTAGTGTGTTGATGTTGAGGTTACTGTGTTAGTGTGTGTGTGTTAGTGTGTGTGTTAGTGTGTGTGTTAGTGTGTTGATGTTGAGGTTACTGTGTTAGTGTGTGTGTGTTAGTGTGTGTGTTAGTGTGTGTGTTAGTGTGTTGATGTTGAGGTTACTGTGTTAGTGTGTTGATGTTGAGGTTACTGTGTTAGTGTGTGTGTGTTAGTGTGTGTGTTAGTGTGTGTGTTAGTGTGTTGATGTTGAGGTTACTGTGTTAGTGTGTGTGTGTTAGTGTGTGTGTTAGTGTGTGTGTTAGTGTGTTGATGTTGAGGTTACTGTGTTAGTGTGTTGATGTTGAGGTTACTGTAGAATAGTTCCTGGTTCTATGCAATGAATAATCTAATTACATCCCTTGGTTCTATGATAGCTATAGGCTAATGCTAATTATAGACCCCTCTATGACCCCTATAGACCCCTCTATGACCCCTATAGACCCCTATAGACCCCTCTATGACCCCTATAGACCCCTCTATGACCCCTATAGACCCCTCTATGACCCTTATAGACACCTCTATGACCCCTATATACACCTCTATGACCCCTATAGACCCCTCTATGATAGCTACTGGCTAATGCTAATTATAGACACTTCTACGACCCCTATAGACACCTCTACGACCCCTATAGACACCTCTATGACCCTTATAGACACCTCTATGACCCCTATATACACCTCTATGACCCCTATAGACACCTCTATGACCCCTATATACACCTCTATGGCCCCTATAGACACCTCTATGACCCCTATATACACCTCTATGGCCCCTATAGACACCTCTACGACCCCTATAGACACCTCTATGACCCTTATAGACACCTCTATGACCCCTATATACACCTCTATGACCCCTATAGACGCCTCTATGACCCCTATAGACCCCTCTATGACCCCTATAGACACCTCTATGACCCCTATAGACACCTCTATGATAGCTACAGGCTAATGCTAATTATAGACACCTCTACGATCCCTATAGACACCTCTATGACCCCTATAGACCCCTCTACGACCCCTATAGACACCGCTATGACCCCTATAGACACCTCTGTGATAGCTACAGGCTAATGCTAATTATCAACATCATGTCCCCTACAGACACCTCTATGACCCCTATAGACCCCTCTATGACCCCTATAGACACCTCTATGACCCCTATAGACACCTCTATGACCCCTATAGACCCCTCTATGACCCCTATATACACCTCTATGACCCCTATAGACACCTCTATGGCCCCTATAGACACCTCTATGACCCCTATAGACCCCTCTATGACCCCTATAGACACCTCTATGACCCCTATATACACCTCTATGGCCCCTATAGACACCTCTATGACCCCTATATACACCTCTATGGCCCCTATAGACCCCTCTATGGCCCCTATATACACCTCTATGACCCCTATAGACACCTCTATGGCCCCTATAGACCCCTCTATAGCCCCTATATACACCTCTATAGCCCCTATATACACCTCTATGGCCCCTATATACACCTCTATGGCCCCTATAGACCCCTCTATGACCCCTATAGACACCTCTATGACCCCTATAGACACCTCTGTGATAGCTACGTCCTCCGATTTCTACCTCCACCAGCCTCCCGTGACATGTACTCTACCTAGATCTGCAGTTCAGCTAGAGTAGATGACTAGACTGGAGACTAGGTTGTACCTGGTTGTACCTGGTTGTACCTGGTTGTACCTGTCAGATTTGAGTGTCCCTGAGCCTGAGGTCATAACCATGGTTAATAAACATGGTTAATAAACATGGTTAATACACATGGTTAATAAACATGGTTAATACACATGGTTAATAAACATGGTTAATACACATGGTTAATACACATGGTTAATAAACATGGTTAATACACATGGTTAATAAACATGGTTAGTAAACATGGTTAATGAACATAGTTAATGAACATGGTTAGTAAACATGGTTAATAAACATGGTTAATAGTGTGTGTGTGTTACAGATACAGAAACAGAACCAAAGATAACCACAACACATTGTGTGTGTGTGTGTGTGTGTGTGTGTGTGTGTGTGTGTGTGTGTGCACGTGCGTGTGTGCGTGTGTGGGCATGTGCGTGTGTGCGTGTGTGTGTGTGTGTTGGATGTGTTCCTCGGCCCAGGCCCAGGCTTGCAGACCGTGTGTTGTGGATTGTGCTGCTTGTTGTGTGTTTTGGTGCCTTGTGTTTTAGTGTGTTGATGTTGCTAATGTGTCAGTGTGTGTTAGTGTGTGTGTTAGTGTGTGTTAGTGTGTGTTAGTGTGTGTTAGTGTGTGTTAGTGTGTGTGTTAGTGTGTGTTAGTGTGTGTTAGTGTGTTGATGTTGTTGATGTGTCAGTGTGTGTTAGTGTGTGTTAGTGTGTTGATGTTGTTGATGTGTCAGTGTGTGTTAGTGTGTGTTAGTGTGTGTTAGTGTGTGTGTTAGTGTGTGTTAGTGTGTGTTAGTGTGTGTTAGTGTGTGTGTTAGTGTGTGTTAGTGTGTGTTAGTGTGTTGATGTTGTTGATGTGTTAGTGTGTGTTAGTGTGTGTTAGTGTGTTGATGTTGTTGATGTGTCAGTGTGTGTTAGTGTGTGTTAGTGTGTGTGTTAGTGTGTGTGTTAGTGTGTGTTAGTGTGTGTGTTAGTGTGTTGATGTTGTTGATGTGTCAGTGTGTTTTATGAACCTTTTATCTTGCTGGAACATGTCATTCAAAACAAATGTTTACGCCAGCAGACAATAAAGTATGATCTAATTTGATCTAATCTAATGTTATTGATAATGTCTGATAATTTATCTAATTAAATTATATTATCATGTTTGTGTGTGTGTGTGTGTGTGTGTGGCAGTGGAGACCCTGCTGTCAGTGTGTAGTTCCAGCTGTATACCAGGAGGGGGCAGCAACACAGAGCTGGCCCTGCACTGCCTCCACCGCTGCCATGGAGACATACTGGTGAGGACAATAAACTAATCTCTCATCCATCCATCCATCCATCCATCCATCCATCCATCCATCTATCCATCCATCCATCTATCCATCCATCTATCCATCCATCCATCCATCCATCCATCCATCCATCCATCCATCTATCCATCCATCTATCCATCCATCCATCCATCCATCCATCCATCCATCCATCCATCCATCTATCCATCCATCTATCCATCCATCTATCCATCCATCCATCCATCCATCCATCCATCCATCCATCCATCCATCCATCTATCCATCCATCTATCCATCCATCCATCCATCCATCCATCCATCCATCCATCCATCCATCCATCCATCTATCCATCCATCTATCCATCCATCCATCCATCCATCCATCTATCCATCCATTCATTCATTCACTCACTCATTCACTCACTTGTTTATTTATTCCTTCATTCATTCCTTCCTTCCTTCATTCCTTCCTTCCTTCCTTCCTTCCTTCCTTCCTTCCTTCATTCATTCATTCATTCATTCATTCAAATCAAATCCATTTACTGTGTCTCTGCTTCAAACCATTTCTGACCCTGTCTTTCTCTCCCTCCGTCATCCCCCTCTCACAGGCCTCGCTGGAGAAGATGCTCTTCTCCGACCTCTCACGCAGAGGAGACTATCATTACTCTGGTAACCTTTGACCTTTCACTTTTCACCCCTAACCTCTGTCACCCGATATCTCCACCCACGTGTGTGTGTGTGGTTGTGTGTGTATGTGTGTGTCCCTCCTGCTTTCCCTACCTCCCTCCCTTTCTTACCCCCCCCTCTCTCTCATTCTCTCTCTCTCTGTCTGTCTGCCTCTCTGTCTCCCCCTCCCTCCCCCCCCTCTCTCTCTCCCCCCTCTCTATCTGTCTCTCTCCCCCCCCCCTCTCCCCCCCCCCTCTCTCTCCCCCATCTTCCCCCCTTCTCTCCCCCCCTCTCTCTCTGTCTGTCTCTCTGTCTCCCCCCTCTCTCCCCCCCCTCTCTCTCCCCGTCTCCCCCCCCTCTCTCTCTGTCTGTCTCTCTGTCTCCCCCCCCCTCAAATGAGTTGAACTCTGGGAGCAAGAGTTGAACTCTGGGAGCACACACACACACACACACACACACACACACACACAAACACACACACACACACACACACACACACACACACACACACACAAACACACACACACACACACACACACACACACACACACACACACACACACACACACACACACACAAACAC
>NW_028153103.1:22500-25000 GCF_951799395.1 Argentina silus
GACTGCCTATGGCCCCTGGTCTGAGCATTGTGACTGCCTATGGCCCCTGGTCTGAGCATTGTGACTGCCTATGACCCCTGGTCTGAGCATTGTGACTGCCTATGGCCCCTGGTCTGAGCATTGTGACTGCCTATGGCCCCTGGTCTGAACATTGTGACTGCCTATGGCCCCTGGTCCGAGCATTGATTACTTTATCTTATGATGACTGATGGATAGATGATTCACTTACTTAGACAAATGTATTTGTTGTAAGTCGCTTTGGATAAAGGCGTCTGGTAAATGCCATCAATGTAAATGTAAATGTAGATTTAAGTTGTTGAAGAAAGAAATGATGAGAGAAAACAGTTAAAAAGGTACATCTTTTGTCCCAGGCAGCACTTCAACCCTGGCCTGTAGCGTGGAAGCTGTCCTCGTAAGCGTCAAGATAAGAGACTTCTGGAAGGTCAGCTGCAGAAAATGGCAGATTTAGACAGCATCGTGTTTTTACAGAAAATACCACATTCCAAACAGTGATTGATTGATTGATTGGCAAATAAAACATGGTTTGGTTTGATTGATAGATAGATAGATAGATAGATAGATAGATAGATAGATAGATAGATAGATAGATAGATAGAGAGATAGATAGATAGATAGATAGATAGATAGATAGATAGATAGATAGATAGATAGATAGATTTGCTGAGAAGTTGAAGGAAAGTGAGAGTTTTTGGAGTTACAAAAAGCTTAATAGTTGAAACCTTTTAATAGGGTTGTCCTTTATCAAAGATGCTGATTTGGAGGTTTGGCCACATTTTACATTTTACATTTTACATTTGACATTTTACAGTTGAAATGGTGTTAATAGCTTAAAAGGTGTAAGATCGGCAGTGGTTCAAAAATTACATAATAATAAGAAAATGATAATAATAATAATAATAATAATAATAACAACAACAACAACAACAACAACAACAATAATAATAATAATAATAATGAGAAAATGAAGTATGTCGTATAACAATAGTGTGTTGCTTCACAAGCACACTAGTACATTTTATTATTATTTATGGTTATTGGCATATTGTCATTTTGGACTCTGTACAATACGTTGGCACTGGTATGATGTCATGATTGGAATATTGGTCCACCTGTAGCATTCCTTACCTGTGTGTACCTGTTATCAGTGCTCAGAGCAGAGGATAGGCACAGATCCAGGATCAGCTCTCCCCCCCCTAATAAAAACCTCAGCCATTAACCCCAAACCTGACAGGTGGAGTCGGCACACCTGTAGCATTCCTGACCTGTGTGTACCTGTTATCAGTGCTCAGAGCAGAGGAGAGGCAGGAGCAGCTCCCCGAACACTGACAACTCTCTCCCTTAACACTAACAGGGGTAGAGGTTAGCCTCCCCTGCTGTTTCTCTGAAATTTAAAACTTAAAAAACTGTTTTTGCTTTTTTTTTTGTCATGTCTGGGGTATTGGATTGATTTAGCCAGCTAAGGTGTGTGGATTGATGGCAAATTCTTTTAATTTAATCCATATTAAATTGAGTCTATAACACAACAAAATGTGGAAAAAGTGAAGGGGTCTGAATACTTTCTGAAGGCACTGTACATACATACACACACACACACACACACACACACACACACACACACACACACACACACACACTCATACGCCGCAAATGCACGCATGCACACACACACACACACACACACACACACACACACACACACTGTACCTGTTGATGGTCAGGTTCAAGTTATCGCTTTTGGTTTAATTGTCAAATCAAATCCCATGTTATTGGTCAGTACATGGCAAACAGCCGTACAACAGTCGGCAACAATCAACAGTCAGTCGGACAATATAATACAGCAGTAAACCACGTCATAAACCAGTCACAACAGTAGTGCATCAGGCTGTGGTGTCAGTCGTGCATCAGGCTGTGGTGTCAGTAGTGCATCAGGCTGTGGTGTCAGTAGTGCATACGGCTGTGGTGTCAGTAGTGCATACGGCTGTGGTGTCAGTAGTGCATACGGCTGTGGTGTCAGTAGTGCATCAGGCTGTGGTGTCAGTAGTGCATAAGGCTGTGGTGTCAGTAGTGCATAAGGCTGTGGTGTCAGTAGTGCATACGACTGTGGTGTCAGTAGTGCATCAGGCTGTGGTGTCAGTAGTGCATCAGGCTGTGGTGTCAGTAGTGCATCAGGCTGTGGTGTCAGTAGTGCATACGGCTGTGGTGTCAGTAGTGCATACGGCTGTGGTGTCAGTAGTGCATCAGGCTGTGGTGTCAGTAGTGCATCAGGCTGTGGTGTCAGTAGTGCATCAGGCTGTGGTGTCAGTAGTGCATACGGCTGTGGTGTCAGTAGTGCATACGGCTGTGGTGTCAGTAGTGCATCAGGCTGTGGTGTCAGTAGTGCATCAGGCTGTGGTGTCAGTAGTGCATCAGGCTGTGGTGTCAGTAGTGCATACGGCTGTGGTGTCAGTAGTGCATACGGCTGTGGTGTCAGTAGTGCATC
>NW_028153103.1:32500-40000 GCF_951799395.1 Argentina silus
CTGACATGGGGGACCATGTATGTGACTGTAGTACTCACAGCTGAAGGCCTCCCTGACATGGGGGACCATGTATGTGACTGTCGTACTCACCGCTGAAGGCCTCCCTGACATGGGGGACCATGTATGTGACTGTAGTACTCACCGCTGAAGGCCCCCCTGACATGATTAAAGTAATCAATGCTCAGCCCAGAGGCCTTAGGCAGCCACAATACTAGAAGAAGGATAATATTTTTTTTATTATTGACAGGAGAGAAACTTGTACAGGGGGGTAGTGGGGGTGAAGAGGTCTTTAGGAGGGACCGTTAAGATGTAGCCTGAAGAGATGGGTCTTCAATCTACGGCGGAAGATTGGTAGTGACTCTGCAGTCCTGACAGCAGTGGGAAGCTGTCCGTCATGCATCAGTGTCTGAAAAAAACAAGTCCAACAATGAACAACTCACCCTTTTGTCTTGGAACCACTAGAAGAACTGTTTTGACATAAAACTGCTGTTTATACCAGGTAGAGGTAGTTTACTGGACTAGAGCTAGTTTACTGGACTAGAGGTAGTTTACTAGACTAGAGCTAGTTTACTGGACTAGAGCTAGTTTACTAGACTAGAGCTACCTGATCATGCAAAACAAATATTTACATTTAGATTTTCAATGTAGACATTTGGCAGACCCCTTTATCCAAAGCGACTTACAACAAGTACATTTGTGTAAAGGAAATGAATTATCTATACATCAGTCATCATAAGAAAAACAAATCTATGCTCAGACCAGGGGCCATTGGCAGTCACAATGCTAGAAAAGGGAAGAATTACTTTTTTATTTGTATTTAAACTAGAGAAACTTGTACAGGGGGGTAGTGGGGATGAAGAGGTCTTTAGGATGGACCGTTAAGATGTAGCCTGAAGAGATGGGTCTTCAATCTACGCGGAAGATCGGTAGTGACTCTGCAGTCCTGACAGCAGTGGGAAGCTCGTTCCACCACCGGGGCACCAGGACAGTGAAAAGCCGTGCGAAATATTCTAGTGGTTCCAAGCCAAAAGGATCAGTTGTTCATTGTTGCATCAGTAAAGGTTACATGACTGCGTATGAAAAAACAGATGATGCTAAAACTACATTTCTGAGGAATTAAGAACCACCCTTCAGGTGATCACTGTACCGACTGGTTTTTGGAATATTATGATTTATATAGAGTACAAACATCCCTTAGACACACAGACCCCGTTTTGAAATGAAAATTAAGCAGTGATTAGTACGTTTATTACAAATATAGGCAGTTAACACTCTCATATATGTGTGACAAAGAGATCCAGACTCTGAATGTACCTTTTCCATTCAGCTTTTGATTCACAAAAATTTAATTTTATACTATTATCTTATCTGATCATGCTGGATACGCAACATCTAAGTGACGATAACACAACCATAATCTCTGGACATCTTATCATTTTGCATCCACTGAAAGCATCAGAACTCCCCCCCCCCCTTTAGACCACGTAAGAGGGGCAGAATGTCTTTACAGTCTTGTGATTTTCCGACATTTTCGGCAAAAACTTCCACTAGTTTAATTACAACAATCGGCCACCAGAAGGTGCTAAAAGTGTTTATTAGGAGCTCTTGTTCAAGACAGTAGATTCCTTTTGTGAATTGATAGTCTACAGACATTTTACCATGTATTTACCGTGCAACACCGGGCGTTAATCAGTATCTGAAAATCCTATGAACCGATTTTTTATCTCCAAATTTGTTTTGAAATAGGCTTCAGCAGTTGGGAATTGGTTGGCCTAGCACTTTGTTTACAAAGCAAAAAGCATGGTATTGCAGTGCTTGTTGTTCCTCTCAGGCCGCAAGGGAGCAAGTGTGTGTGTGTGTGTGTGTGTGTGTGTGTGTGTGTGTGTGTGTAAATGAGTGAGTGAGTGTGTGTGTGTGTGTGTGTGTGTGTGTGTGTGTGTGTGTGTGTGTGTGTGTGTGTGTGCGTGTGTGTAACTTGACCCAGGTGTGTGTGTGTGCTTGTGTTACAGTGGCTGACACCATCTGTTGTGTAATCACTCTCAAGACCTTGATTAGTTAGTCTGAAGCATTACCTTCACACACTACACTAGGTTCCAAACTAACCACTTGCCTCCTTCGCTCTGACCTTGTTCCCTTAGTAACAAGTGAAAGAATTGCTCACTATGGAAAGAACTGCTCTTTGATTATGAATAGCCAGTGGCCTCTATTGTGCAGTTACTGGATGTGTCCACATGGTGGCAGCAGAGGTTCACAAGCCAGCAGTAGTAGCATCTTAAAGACAGTAGCAGAAGAACTATTTCCCCTTTCAAATCAAATCAAATCAAATCCAACTTTATTTTACAGCCGCAACTGACAGTGAAATGCTTTGGGATCAATAACAGTCAGCAACAATCAACAAGTTAACAATAAAATAATTTAAAAAAGTGTCAATAGTAGTAATTCAAATAAAGTGCAATAATGTCAGTTGTGCAATAATAATGTGGAAATAGTGTGTTTTCACAGACAGACCACACCCCTCCCCCCTACACTGCTCTACTGGGAGACCGGCCCTTTCTCAGTTGTTAGAAACTAGATTCGGGCGCTTGGTGGCGTAGCACACTAATGCACATGCCACGTAATCGCAAGGTTCCTGGTTAGATTCCGACCTTCAACCTATCTTGCATGTCATCCCTCCTTTCTCTCTCCCATTTACAAGTGTACAAAAATAGAACAATGAAACAATGCATTTTGTAGGCTTGTGAGGCTGAGTGGCAATCAGTCCCTAGCCACTCCCCTTCAATCCATTCCTCATTCCATTCCACACACTACTATGAGCCCGTCCTCCGATTTCTACCTCCACCAGCCTCCCCTGATTGATGCTTTAATAAACCTGTGTTTAGTTCTGGATGCCTACTGGTCTTTGAGTAGAGATTTAAACGTCTGTTCCTGAGATTGATGCTGAGTTTTATATCACCTTCATCATCATCATCATCATCATTACTGTGAACATGTGTGTGCGAGCACGCACGCACGCACACACACACACCGTCTCTCAATTTTTGTCAAATCACCTTTATTTCAGATTACAGAACAATACTACTGTAAGTATTGTTTTGCATGAGCAGAGCTCTTCACTCCCAGGATGATCTCCATCTGTACACTTCACACTGCACTAGACATTTAGACATTCTCAATTGAGAAAGAATCAGTACAAAGATCTTAAATCTATGTTTCAAATTAAATATTTAACAAATACATACATATTTAAATGATATCAAAATATTTATTCAAGAAATACATATTTAATTTGTGATCTTACATGTCTCCTGTAGTGCACAATTAATACATATTTCCGAGACAAATATCCAAATTAAATCTTAAATCTGGGGATATGAAAGTTAATATTTAATTTAAAATAAAATCTAAATCTAGATTAATACTTTAACACCCACCTCAGGGAAACCCCACCCACCTCAGGGAAGCCCCACCCACCTCAGGGAAGCCCCACCCACCTCAGGGAAACCCCACCCACCTCAGGGAAACCCCACCCACCTCAGGGAAGCGCCACCCACCTCAGGGAAGCCCCACCCACCTCAGGGAAACCTCACCCACCTCAGAGAAATCCCACCCACTTCAGGGAAACCCCACCCACCTCAGGGAAACCCCACCCACCTCAGGGAAATGTGAGTGTGTGTGTGTGTGTGTGTGTGTGTGTGTGTGCGTGTGTGTGCATGTGTGTGCGTGTGTGTGTGCATGTGTGTGTGTGTGTGTGTGTGTGTGCATGTGTGTGTGTGTGTGTGCGTGTGTGTGTGTGTGTGCGTGTGCGCGTGTGTGTGTGCGTGTGTGCGTGCGTGTGCGCGTGTGGCTTTGTCTCACCTGTTGTTGTGAAACAGGAAGTGGTGTGCAGAGAAGGATCTGTTCTTTTCTCAGCAGCTGTTTTCACCGTCCTTGGCACAGGTTGGACTAATCTAGGATTAAAAAGGTGGGTTTTCTTTATAGGTGGTAATCTGTTCTCTGGTGGAGTCAGCAGCTATAGAAAGCAGGGGGGGGGTGGAGGGGGGAGGGGGGGGGCGACTGAAACAATGACTTTGATTTACCTGTCGTCATAAAACGGGAAATGGGGTTCGCTCTTTTCCCAGTGGTGGTTTTCACCGTCCTTGTTCAATGGTCCGGGGCGGATAAATCTAGGATTGAAGAGGTTGGCTTTTCTTAAAGGGGGACTCTGGGATATGTCGTCATAGCAAAATGAGTGGGGCGACTGCTATCTTCTGTCAGTGAAACGAGCGGACGCCTTCGTTCGCTCTTGTTCATTACAATATCTTTGTTCACTACAATATCTTTGTTCACTACAATATCTTTGATGAAAGTCGCTCTGTCTTCACGGGCGTGACGTCATATCCCAGAGTTCACCTTTAAAGGTGGTAATATACACTCTGGCAGGGTTATACAAAGTAGGGGGGGGGGGGGCGGGGGGCTGAAACAATGACTTTGACTTACCTGTCGTCATAAAACGGGAAGTGGGGATCGCTCTTTTCTCAGTGGTGGATTTCAACGTGCTTGGTGAAGGGTCTGGCGCGGACAAACCTGGAACTGAAGAGGTTGGCTTTTCTTTATAGGTGGTTATCGGGGTTCTGGTGGAGTCAGCAGGGTTATACAGGCCAAAGATTGAGGGTCTTGGCTCTTTATAGGTGGTTATCGGGGTTCTGGTGGAGTCAGAAGGGTTATACAGGCTAAAGATTGAGGGTCTTGGCTCTTTATAGGTGGTTATCTGTGTTCTGGTGGAGTCAGCAGGGTTATACAGGCCAAAGATTGAGGGTCTTGGCTCTTTATAGGTGGTTATCGGGGTTCTGGTGGAGTCAGCAGGGTTATACAGGCTAAAGATTGAGGGTCTTGGCTCTTTATAGGTGGTTATCGGGGTTCTGGTGGAGTCAGCAGGGTTATTGAGAGTCCAGATTGAGGATGTTGGCTCCTTCTCTGTGGTGCTGTTTTCGACATGGACCTGTTGCACTGTGATACAATCGATACATTATCATACAATTTGATGAGATATCCAGTATTCTAAAAATTCATGTGGACCATGTGTGATTAAGCCTGATGGTGTGCTGTTGATTGAATAAAGCACGGCACACTCAGGATCAATGCAGAATGTCAATGTATTCAGAATGTCAATGTATTCAGCTACTATGCTATTGGGCTATTGGGGGCGGCAGGTAGCCTGGAGGTTAAAGAGACCGGCCAGCAATCGGAAGGTTGCTGGTTCGATCCCCGCTCCAGGAGGGATCTGGATGTGAGCTGGTGACTGGAGGGTTGCTGGCATCATATCCAGGTCCCCCTACCACTGCCATTGTGCCCTTGAGCAAGGCACTTAACCCCGAATTGCTCCAGGGGCGCTGACTTGGCTGACCCTGTGCCCAGAGCCCAGCGCTCTGTTCTCCCTGGGGGGGTGTGCACGTGTGTTGTCTCGGAGGGGGGGTGTGCAGTGCGTGTGTGTTGTCTCAGGGGGGTGTGTGCAAAAAGACCCATTCCAACAATTGTGAATTGTGATTCATTGATTGCATGGCGAATAAACAGTCTTTCTTTTTCTAAGCGCTAACATTATTGCTTCAGGTTTGTGTTCTGTTGTCCTTGTTATCAAGCACTGGCGTTTCACATCTGACCACCGGTTTTTGCCAACCACCATGTGCCGTATATGTTCCGCACCAGCACCCTGTATGTTCACCACCAGCACCCTGTATGTGTTCACCACCAGCACCCTGTATGTTGTGACGGCCGCCGGGGTGCGCGGGCGCATCACGGACCCAAACACAGTGTAAGCAGAGAGATCCACACCAGAATTACAGTCAAAAATATTTATTCGATTAGCGGGGAGAGGGAAATGATAGAGAGAGGGTGGGGTTGAGGAGGCGTCGTGTCGTGCACGGGCCCCGCAGGAGATCCGTCGTCGGGAAGATAGCAGGGGGTTTCGGTACACGGTGGGTGGTCCTCTTACGTTCCAGGTCGGGGCGGCAGCAGGGTAGTCAGACAGGCGAAGGTTGGCAACGTAGCGGGCTCTCGGACGGTCTTGGGGTCGGGCTTCAAAGGGGGCTCTCATATGGTCAGGGATCGTACACAGGTCGACGGTGACTTGGCTTACTCTCGCTCTCATCCACTACTCCGTGGTTCGCCTTAGCAACTCCTCCTCTCTGGGTGCTCCGTGGGCTCCTTTTGTCCCGTCTCTGCTGCTCCTGCTGATGCCCTTCACCTGTGCCTTGATGGGCAGGAACTCCATGTATGGGCATACGGTGCTTATCTCCACGAGTTGCAGCTGTGGCCCCTTGGGGCGCAGGAACTCCATATATGGTCCTGCCAAAGACAACACGGGGCAAGAGAGGGACAGCAGAAACAGCAGAGACAAAGCGAGGCGAGATATACACTCCACTTACCACCGTCCCACACTCGCGCATGGGCTTAGGCACGGGGCGGGCGCCACAATGTGTTCACCACCACCACCCAGCACCCTGTATGTGTTCACCACCAGCACCCTGTATGTGTTCACCACCACCACCCAGCACCCTGTATATGTTCACCACCAGCACCCTGTATGTGTTCACCACCACCACCAGCACCCTGTATGTTCACCACCAGCACCCTGTATGTTCACCACCAGCACCCTGTATGTGTTCACCACCACCACCACCACCACCCTGTATGTTCACCACCAGCACCCTGTATATGTTCACCACCACCACCCAGCACCCTGTATGTTCACCACCAGCACCCAGCACCCTGTATGTGTTCACCACCAGCACCCTGTATGTTCACCACCAGCACCCTGTATGTTCACCACCAGCACCCTGTATGTGTTCACCACCAGCACCCTGTATGTGTTCACCACCCAGCACCCTGTATGTTCACCACCAGCACCCTGTATGTTCATCACCACCACCCTGTATGTGTTCACCACCACCACCCTGTATGTTCACCACCAGCACCCTGTATGTTCACCACCAGCACCCTGTATATGTTCACCACCACCACCCTGTATGTTCACCACCAGCACCCTGTATGTGTTCACCACCACCACCCTGTATGTGTTCACCACCACCACCCTGTATGTGTTCACCACCACCACCCTGTATGTGTTCACCACCACCACCCTGTATGTTCACCACCACCACCCTGTATGTTCACCACCACCACCCTGTATGTGTTCACCACCACCACCCTGTATGTGTTCACCACCACCACCCTGTATGTGTTCACCACCACCACCCTGTATGTGTTCACCACCACCACCCTGTATGTGTTCACCACCACCACCCTGTATGTGTTCACCACCACCACCCTGTATGTGTTCACCACCACCACCCTGTATGTGTTCACCACCACCACCCTGTATGTTCACCACCAGCACCCTGTATGTGTTCACCACCACCACCCTGTATGTGTTCACCACCAGCACCCTTTCTCAGCTGGGTGGGTGTCAGAGATGAATGCTTGTCTTTGTTAGCCAATCAGATCACAGATTGATGAACCAGGATA
>NW_028153103.1:50000-52500 GCF_951799395.1 Argentina silus
AGGGGAGGCTTGGTAAGGAACAGGTGAGGCTGGGTAAGGACCAGGAGAGGCTGGGTAAGGACCAGGGGAGGGGAGGCTGGGTAAGGACCATGGGAGGCTGGGTAAGGACCAGGGGAGGGGAGGCTGGGTAAGGACCAGGGGAGGGGAGGCTGGGTATGGACCAGGAGAGGCTGGGTAAGGACCAGGAGAGGCTGGGTAAGGACCAGGAGAGGCTGGGTAAGGACCAGGAGAGGCTGGGTATGGACCAGGGCAGGGGAGGCTAGGTAAGGACCAGGAGAGGCTGGGTAAGGACCAGGAGAGGCTGGGTAAGGACCAGAAGAGGCTGGGTAAGGACCAGGGCAGGGGAGGCTAGGTAAGGACCAGGAAAGGCTGGTGGAAGCAGAAATTGGATGATGGGCTCATTGTAATGCTATGCAATGGTGTGTGTGTGTGTGTGTGTGTGTGTGTGTGTGTGTGTGTAGGAGTGCCGGTGGTCCCTGGTACCGAGATGCCCATCTCTTCTGTCCAGGACGCCCAGGCGTTCGCCCAGACCCACGGCCTCCCGGTGATCTTCAAGGCCGCGTACGGAGGAGGGGGCCGCGGCATGAGGGTGGTCCGGGAGTACCAGGTGGGTGTGTGTGTGTGTTTGAGTGTGGGTGTGTGTGTGTGTGTGTGTGTGTGTGTGTGTGTGTGTGTGTTTGAGTGTGGGTGTGTGTGTGTGTGTGTTTGAGTGTGGGTGTGTGGGTGTGTCTGTGTGTGTGTGTGTCTGAATGTGTGTGTCTGAATGTGTGTGTATGTGTATGTGTGTGTATGTGTTTGTGTGTGTGTGCGTGTGTGTGTATGTGTTTGTGTGTGTGTGTTATCTGTGTGTGTGTCTGTTTGTGTGTATGTGTGTGTTCTCTGTGTGTGTATGTGTGTGTGTGTTTGTGTGTTTTATATTCTTTGTGTGTGTGTGTGTGCATGTGTGTGCGTGTATGTTTGTGTATGTGTGTGTGTGTGTGTGTGTGCGTGTGTATGTGTGTGTGTGTGTGTGCGCGCGTGCGTGTGTATGTATGTTTGTGTATGTGTGTGTGTGTGTGTGTGTGTGTGTGTGTGTGTGTGTGTGTGTGTGTGTGTGTGTGTGTGTGTGTTTGATAGGGGGTTTCAGGGACACCTGATTGACAGAACATTTCCCATTAGGTTCCCATTAACATCCCCATAAATCAAACGAATGATAGATGAACTATTCTGCATACCCATCCATCACACACACACACACACACACACACACACACACACACACACACACACACACAACCAAACACGCACATGATCACACACACACAATGCCCACGCACATGCACACATACACCCCCCCCCCACACACACAGTTATCCACAGCGCAGACAGACAGCTTATTATTGACTGTTTGCTCAGAGGCGTGAGAATAAAACTCTGTTCTCTCTGCTGTCATCCTGGGAAGCACTGATGGATGAGTCTGTTTGGGACCTTCTCTCTCTCTCTCTCTCTCTCTCTCTCTCTCCCTCTCTCCCCCCCCCTCTCTCTCTCTCTCTCTCTCTCTCCCTCTCTCTCTCTCTCTCTCTCTCTCCCTCTCTCTCTCTCCCTCTCCCTCCCTCTCTCTCCCTCTCTCCTCCCTCTCTTTCTCCCCTTTTCTGTATTTCCCTCTGTCTTCATCTTCCCTCTCCCTCCCCCGCATCCTCCCCCTCTCTCTCTCTCTCTCTGGATCAATATCTTTTACCCACTGTCTCTCTCTCTATCTCTCTCTCTCTCTCTCTCTCTCTCTCTCCCTCTCTCTCCCCCTCTCTCTCTCTCCCCTCTCTCTTCCCCTCTCTCTCTCTCTCCCCTCTCTCTCCCCCCTCTCTCTCTCTCTCTCTCTCTGTTGTTGTTTTCAGTGCCAACCAGACTTTTGTACTAATGAGCAGATTGACAGCTAAAGAACATTCAGTGTGTGTGAGTGTGTGAGTGTGTGAGTGTGTGTGTGTGTGTGTGAGTGTGTGTGTGCGAGTGTGTTCTCATGAGTAGACTGACAGCATGAGGGATATCAAGCTAAATCGGAAGTGAATGCATGGTCTACCAGAGGCTCTAGCTGATAGCCTGGGCTTACATTTTATTGACAAGAGAATGTGTGTGTGTGTGTGTGTGTGTGTGTGTGTGTGTGTGTGTGTGTGTGTGTTTATGTATCTGTGTGTGTGTGTTTATATGTGTGTGTGTGTATGTTTATGGGGTGTGTGTGTGTGTGTGTGTGTGTGTGTGTGTGTGTCTGTGTGTGTGTGTGTGTTTTAAGGTGTGTGTGTATGTTTATGGAGTGTGTCTGTGTGTGTGCGTGTGTGTGTGTGTGTGTGTGTTTATGTGTATGTTTATGTGGTGTGTGTGTGTGTGTGTGTGTGTGTTTTAATGTGTGTGTGTATGTTTATGGAGTGTGTGCGCGTGTGTTTATTGTGTGTGTGTGTGTGTGTGTGTGTGTATGTTTTTTAATGTGTGTGTGTATGTTTATGGAGTGTGTGTGTTTATTGTGTGTGTG
>NW_028153102.1:0-2500 GCF_951799395.1 Argentina silus
TTCTCTGTCTGTTTTCTCCCTCTCTCTCTCTCTGTCTGTTTTCTCCCTCTCTCTCTCTCTATCTGTTTTCTCCCTCTCTCTCTCTCTCTCTGTCTGTTTTCTCCCTCTCTCTCTCTCTATCTGTTTTCTCCCTCTCTCTCTCTCTCTGTCTGTTTTCTCCCTTTCTCTTGCTCCCTCTTGCTCTATGATTTATGCTGTCACTGCAAAAGCAGCTGACTCAGAGGCTAGAGTTGAGAGTGTGCTGTTGTCCTGTTGTGTTGAGTTTGGACCAGGGGAGGCTGGTGGAGGTAGAAATCCGAGGACGGACTCATTGTAATGCATGGAATGGAATGAGTAATGGTATCAAACACAATACCATTCATTCCATTACAATGACCCCCTTCCTCCAATTTCTACCCCCACCAGCCTCCACTGATTTGGACACTTGTAAGAATAGATTATTTGAAGAATGTCAGACTGCTCGTAATGCTTGGAGGAATGCTGGTTTTCTATGAGTTTTCAGATTTTTGACTGTTCTGAGATGCAACTTGAGCACAACCATTAATACTCCACTGGTATGTTCCTCTCATATAGGAGAGCTACCCTAAATGCTCAACATGATGAGAGTGGATTTGGACCTCAAAACGTTCAAAAAGGAAAGGTCAAGCTATTTCCGAAATTAAATTTTTTCAGTTGCCCTCCAACGTATGAAGCGTGTGTGTCTGTGTTTGTGTGTCTCAGAATGTGAAGTTGCATTTATCTGTGTTAATGCATACTTTGTTTTTGTGTGTGTGTGCCTGTGTTTGTGTTCACATGCGCGCTGTTGACATGCAGATGTCCATTGCGTAAATAAGTGAAAACACACATATTGACATAGTAAACTCGTGCTAAAAACATGCTACACTCACCCTAAACACTCTATAGGAAAGCCAGAAAGAGTGAGGGAATAGGACGGGTGAGAGCTGCAGACACGGAGGAAACACAAATGAAAACTGAGTCAGACTCTGTGACGAAGACAAGAGAGTGAAAAACAGAGGACAAAAATAGGAGGTGGGCACTACATGCTGGAATAGCCTACGAACAAAGCTGTGGACTCCACCTTCATACCCTCCCTCCCTCCCTCCCTCCCTCCTTCCCCCATCACATCCCCTCCCCTCTCCCTGCCTCTCTCTCTCTCCCTCTCTCTCTTTCTCTCTGTCACAGAATGCTAGCCCTCTGTCTGACCGTACAGTGAGCTCAGTGAGTCGTGGAAAACACACGTTGTTTCTCCACCGCTCTCTCTCTTTCCTTCTCTCTCTTTTTCTCTCTGAAGCATGGGTTACTAAAAGCCCCTAGACTGCGTCCTCTGTGGATATCTTCTGCCTGGTTAGAGATTTTAAGTGAGAGCGGAGCGATTCTTTTTCATCGTTTTCACATCTACTCTGGGGATTACCACAGGGATATCTCCTGTGTGCGTGTGTTTGTGTGTGTGTGTGTGTGTGTGTGTGTGTGTGTGTGTGTGTGTGTGTGTGTGTGTGTGTGTGTGTGTGTGTGTGTGAGTGTGTGTGCCCCTGGCCATGCCTGCCTCTGGTAGTCTCGGGACAAGCGGCAGTGGATCAACATGAAGGGGGGTCACCATCAACGGGGGTGCGGGTGTCAACACCTGTTCAGAAAAGTGCTGGCCAAGTGTGGCTGCTGCTATGCCCGGGTCCGAGGTACGTCTGCTACTTTCATTTACTTCATTTCACAACACACCGGCTGACCTGAGGTGGGATGGGATGGCCGGGGGATAGGAGCAGAGCTGAGGTGGGATGGGATGGCCCGGGGGATAGGAGCAGAGCTGAGTTTGCTGTGTCACTTGGACTAGCTAGTGTGAGGTCAGACAACGTGAGAGAGAACAGATTATGCCTCTTACTGAATGAATAGAGATTATGATAAGCATTTGTTAATCTGCCTTTTTTTAGTTGTTTTTGTAGAGACGCATTATGATCTAATGACTCACTTTAGCCCATGCGCTGCAGGTTTGGAGTGCAATGTTGTCAAGAACTTTCAAAAATCAACAGGGCTCGGTTTGTTGACTAAAATACAATCTGTTTTTGAGGGTCAGATAACACTTGCGGATGGGCAGGGTTAAGTGTACTCTTCTCCACTGTCTAAATCTGTTCTGAGATCAGATAGTGTGACAGCCAGAGATGGTGTGTGTCACTCTCACGGAGGCACTACAAACTGATACGGGACCTCTCATGGCCTCTCCTCTCCTCTGGCTCTAACTCAGAGCGTAACCTCCTCCTGAACCCTGTGGTGTCTGGATTGCACTCTTTGTTGCTGCATATCTTTTTGCCATTATTCTTTATAGTAATGCTCTCCCTGTACTAACCCTAACCCTAACCCTAACCCTAACCCTAACCCTAACCGTCTCCCTGTCTCTCTGTCTTTGCTAAAACTCAAACTCCTCGAGAGGAAATTAGATCTCCTGGGTCCATGTTGTGAACAGTTTGATCTGGGTTGGAAACAGACACAGAGGCAGTCTCATGCTGTGAGC
>NW_028153102.1:7500-10964 GCF_951799395.1 Argentina silus
GCCTGTCAGCTCTTAACACAACCCCCACTTACGCATATTTTAATGAGTACCATCCATAGACCGACATACAGACCATCCATAGACCGACATACAGACCGACATACAGACAGACAGACAGACAGACAGACCGACAGACAGACAGACTGTGAGTAAGATATCATAATCATATCTGATACGTATGTGTTTAAATAGGGCATGTAGACATACACAGACACAGAGAGACACAGACACAGACACAGACAGACACAGATACTATTCATTGCTGACCCTGTTCTAATACCACACATACTGGTTTAATATACATAGCAGCTTATTGGCCCAATAGCAGATCATTAATTTTCACTGGATCCATATGAAGGGCCATTGTGTTACAAGTAGCTTTCCTAGGCTGCAGCACTAAACAGCTACTGTAACTACCCTCTCTGTAGATAGATAAAAGTCTGGCCATGACTGACCATGACCATTTATAGCTGTAAGTGGAAGAACACACAGTGACCTGTATGGATCATTGTCCTCCACCATATCTCTCTCCTCAGACTCAGGAAGACCATCTTATACCGTGAGAGTCTGAGTGACGCAGAGTTCCATATAAAGTAGGTCACACAAGTGGTGTGTCTTTGTGTGGGTGTGTGTGTGTGTGTATGTATGTGTGTGGGTGTGGGTGTGTGTGTATGTATGTGTGTGGGTGTGGGTGTGGGTGTGGGTGTGGGTGTGTGTGTGTGTGTGTGTGTGTGTGTGTGTGTGTGTGTGTGTGTGTGTGTGTGTGTGTGTGTGTGTGTGTGTGTGTGTGTGTGTGTGTGTGTGTGTGTGTGTGACTGACCAGTTGCCAGCAGGACCAGATAAGCCCTTTTGATATGGCCTGTTTTTGCAGTCATGAAGCGGAACACTCTTGTCTACAGCTTGCTAGCCTGCTACAGTCTGCTTGGCTGGTGGAGATCAAACCAACAGTAAATCTTCCTCTGAAAATGATTATTTGTTGAAGCTTTTAATAACACCATCATCAAACTAACACCTGAATTAATTTGGACCGGGCTTCAGAGGAGGGTCAAATGGAGTGCTGGCTGAACATGCAGAAAAAAAATACTCTGATGGGATTATGCTCGTCCACCACTGTGAAAACACTGTATTTGAAGACAGCGTTTCAACAGCAGAGTACAGTAATAACACTGTGTCTTTTGGCTGTTGATTTGTCCCTGTCACAATGCTGAGGTCAGATCTAATCCTGTGGAGGTTGACCCCCGGCTGCTGATGTGCAGTGAGTCCTGATGTAAGCACTCTCAGTCCACTTGGATTCATGTAGGCTCTGGGCCAATGGGATTAGAGACACACACCACCCCACAAGAGCTGAGCTGTCACTGAATATGGCTACTCTGACATGTAAACCACTGCGACTGGAAGCCAATGCTCCTTAATGATGGGAGAGAAGGACATTCTCAGAAACTGGGTACATAAAATGGCACTCTACCAAAATGAGCTTAGAATTGTTTTGAAATTGTCATGAAAGATACTGTGTGTGTGTGTGTGTGTGTGTGTGTGTGTGTGTGTGTGTGTGTGTGTGAAAGAGAGAGAGAGAGAGAGAGAGAGAGAAACTTTGTTTAGATTAGTAAGAGATCTCTAATGTAATGAAACATTCTCTTTCATGCAAACTTATCCCCTCCAAACTTATGGGTTTTGACATATGTTTAGCCTTTGCATAGCTTTAATTATAGGAAAGTCTATTTATAGAAGCAAAAGAAAGCACTCCAGTTGTTTTTATCAACTGTCTGGATGTGTAAAAATAGCACTGGGTAATTTAAACTGTTCACACTCACTATAAAGCTCTGAGAATGTGCAACACTACCATAACAGTCACCAAGGGCAACATTTGAGGTATTGCAGATTTTTTTTTAAAATGAAAATAGAGGGATGAGCGTGTTTAAAGCTGAGGATGCATTAGCGTGCATTAGACCCCTTCTCTACACCTGGAGTTTGGGGCAAAAGCACACACACACACACACACACACACACACACTTACACACACACACACACACACTCCCTCCCGTTGCTTCTCCCCTGAAAGGAAACACTCATCATTCTCCTGAATTTCCGGCTGCGATGTGGATGGCGTTCCAGCTGTTCCTCTGTGGGAAAAAGGCTGATTACATAAGCATCTCAAACAAACACCATGATCCCAGTCGCCCGCTCCAGCGGCGCTCTGCACGTCACACGGCGACTGCTGAGCACCATCAACAGCTGGTCCTCCGGGGGAATATCCCCACCTGCGCTGGCCAGGGAGGCCGACTAATACCGACGTTGAGGATCACAATCGCACTCAAACACACCATGAAAAAGCTGTTGAACGAAGAGAGATAATGAAAGGGATGTGTGTTATGGGAGGGTATGCAATGGAAATGTGTGTGGTGGAAATCTATGGAATGGAAATGTATGGTATGGAAGTGCATGGGATGGAAAACTATGCAATGGAAAAGATAACTCATAGGGTGAGAAATCAACAGAAGTTGTTTTTAATTATTATGTAAAGAATTAATTATGTAATTAATTAATTATTCATTCATTCATTCATTATGGTATGATTAGAGTATGATTGGCGCGCTTCGACGGCTTCGGCTCCAACTATACCTGGTGACTGTTCAGAGAGGTTAAGATGGATCTCACTGCAGGGGTCTCGGAAGAAGTCCAGGAAGAGGGGGAAGCCATTAAGATGGAGGCCAGGTGGCTGTGTGTGCAACTATCCTCACTCAGGGTGGTGTGTGTGTGTGTGTGTGTGTGTGTGTGTGTGTGTGTGTGTGTGTGTGTGTGTGTGCGCGTGTGCACGTGTGCGTGTGCATATGTGTGTGTGTGTATGTGTGTGTGCATACGTGTGTGTGTGTGTGTGTGTGTGTGTGTGTCAGATCTCCGGGCCTTGTGTAAGAGACAGTACATGCTGAACACAGCCTGGCCCCGTACCTCCACATACAGCTTCCCCTCTCACTCACCTTTCTTTACTGACTACTGTTTGGACGTGACGTATATCAACCGCCAAACACATTCCTTTGCTTCCGATTCGACCACTTTGTATCGCCCCAGACACATTTAGTGTCATCAGTGGTAAAACAAATTATATTTGGTGACTCTGCAGTTAAGTAAAGGGTTAGGACAGATCAAACTGAATTAATGAAATGGCCGTCCATAATCCACTTGGCCTCCTCTCCATCAACCCATTACAGAAATGAGTTTGTGTTGCCCACAGCACAACAGCAAAGTGCTGGATGATGAATTACTTTAATTAGAATTAGAAATTCAGATTTTAGTTCAGAAGGGAAGGGTGACTGCACTTGACCGAATTTGTCTGAAATCAAGAGATTGGTGTCTGGTCTAATGATGACCTCAAAAGGTATATGAACAAGCCTGCAGCTGTACAGTGTTTTGATGAAAAGCACCAGCACCAGTTCAAGTGAAATTCAATTGTTGCACCCAATTGTTG
>NW_028153100.1:0-2500 GCF_951799395.1 Argentina silus
CCTCTTGGCTCATGTTGATGACTTCAGCACATGTGGGACTGAGGAAGGATATGTTTCTATTAGCAGTCAGGTGACATTGAGCCGTGCTGTCGATGCATTTAGACAGCAGAGACATGTGACTCCACCGACTCTACTCTACTCTACTCTACTCTACTCTACTCTGCTCTACTCTACTCTGCTCTGCTCTACTCTACTCTGCTCTGCTCTACTCTACTCTACTCTGCTCTACTCTACTCTACTCTACTCTACTCTACTCTACTCTACTCTGCTCTGCTCTGCTCTACTCTACTCTGCTCTGCTCTGCTCTGCTCTGCTCTGCTCTGCTCTGCTCTACTCTGCTCTGCTCTGCTCTGCTCTGCTCTGCTCTGCTCTACTCTACTCTGCTCTGCTCTACTCTACTCTACTCTACTCTACTCTACTCTACTCTGCTCTGCTCTGCTCTGCTCTACTCTACTCTACTCTACTCTACTCTACTGTACTCTACTCTACTCTGTTCTGCTCTGCTCAGATGACAGAAGCCATGGAAGTCTGTCTGTCTGTCTGTCTTTCTTTCTCATTCTGAATCTTTTATTGCTGTGGGAATTCTGGGAATACCAGAAGTGTGGTTTCAAGTCCTTGTGTGGTGTTAATATTAGATCTGTATTCTCACCCTGCAGCTGATGTTGTACCTGATGTTGTACCTGATGTTGTACCTGATGTTGTAGCTGATGTTGTAGCTGATGTTGTACCTGATGTTGTAGCTGATGTTGTAGCTGATGTTGTACCTGATGTTGTAGCTGATGTTGTACCTGATGTTGTAGCTGATGTTGTACCTGATGTTGTAGCTGATGTTGTACCTGATGTTGTAGCTGATGTTGTAGCTGATGTTGTAGCTGATGTTGTAGCTGATGTTGTACCTGATGTTGTAGCTGATGTTGTAGCTGATGTTGTAGCTGATGTTGTACCTGATGTTGTAGCTGATGTTGTACCTGATGTTGTAGCTGATGTTGTAGCTGATGTTGTAGCTGATGTTGTACCTGATGTTGTAGCTGATGTTGTAGCTGATGTTGTAGCTGATGTTGTACCTGATGTTGTAGCTGATGTTGTACCTGATGTTGTAGCTGATGTTGTACCTGATGTTGTAGCTGATGTTGTAGCTGATGTTGTAGCTGATGTTGTAGCTGATGTTGTACCTGATGTTGTAGCTGATGTTGTAGCTGATGTTGTAGCTGATGTTGTAGCTGATGTTGTACCTGATGTTGTACCTGATGTTGTAGCTGATGTTGTAGCTGATGTTGTACCTGATGTTGTAGCTGATGTTGTACCTGATGTTGTAGCTGATGTTGTACCTGATGTTGTAGCTGATGTTGTAGCTGATGTTGTAGCTGATGTTGTACCTGATGTTGTACCTGATGTTGTAGCTGATGTTGTAGCTGATGTTGTAGCTGATGTTGTACCTGATGTTGTACCTGATGTTGTAGCTGATGTTGTAGCTGATGTTGTACCTGATGTTGTACCTGATGTTGTACCTGATGTTGTAGCTGATGTTGTAGCTGATGTTGCCCTCAGTGTATTCATGTGTTTTATGTTTTCATATTTTCTACTTATATTTGTGTTTTTATTTGCAGATCTGTTTTATCTATTTGTAAAGCACTTTGTAACACTGTTTTAAAAAGGTGTGTGTTTGTGTGTGTGTGTGTGTGTGTGTGTGTGTGTGTGTGTGTGTGTGTGTGTGTGGTCAATCAGCCTGGTTCTCATCTGCATGTCTGACCTCTTGGCCTTCTGGTGACTGAACACACAGCAGCAACACCAGCCTGGAAACACTTCCATCTGGAAGGGCTTAGCCAACGCAAATGACACACAACACACACACACACACACACACACACACACACACACACACACACACACACACACACTCACGCACACACACACACACACACACACACACACACACTCACGCACACACACAGACACAGATTCTCCTGGTCCAACCAGGTCCTCATGTTACCTTTCCTCCAATCTCAAAATCACACAGAGGAAACCAATCACAGGACGACACCTGCAAGGCCCGTCCCCACCCTGGGAGTCACGTGACCCACCAAAACATTCTGAAACAGCTTCCATGCTGTCCACCAATCAGACGCTCCTCACCGGTTTCTGTCTGTCAGGATGCCTGACATACTGAACATTCAGGTCGGTCGCACACACACACACACACACACACACACACACACACACACACACACACACACACACACACACCTCTACATAGCCAACATTCACCTGTTCACCTGGAGGCCCTGTGCCTCCTCTCAGGTGACGCGGTCTGAGGTGTGTTGTTAAGAGAAACAGCGGTGAGGTCATGTGACGTCTGTGTTTAGGTTGAGCAGAGATGTTTACGGTGAGGCGTTGGTATGGATACACGATGATGTAACACCTGATGTTATTAGACCGGGGGAGGCTGGCGGAGGTAGAAATCGGAGGACGGGTTCATAGTCATGCATGGAATGAAGAGTAG
>NW_028153099.1:12500-15074 GCF_951799395.1 Argentina silus
GCACGTACACACACACACACACACACACACACACGCAGGCACGTACACAGACACACACACACACATACACACACACACACACACTGTCTTTCTCCCCCTATCTCTCTCTCTCAATGCCTGCTGCCTTTCACAGCTCTAAACAAATGCAATTACCAAAGCGAGTGATTGAAGCACCAAATAGAAGACTCAGAAAAGGGCGCAGTGTTTCCCTCTCTGTCCATGGCTGATGGTTCAGGCAGGCCTGTCCGGTCCAGATACACGGTGGTTCAGGCAGGCCTGTCCGGTCCAGATACACGATGGTTCAGGCAGGCCTGTCCGGTCCAGATACACAGTGGTTCTGGCTGGAACAGAGGCCTGTCCGGTCCAGATACACGATGGTTCAGGCAGGCCTGTCCGGTCCAGATACACAGTGGTTCAGGCAGGCCTGTCCGGTCCAGATACACAGTGGTTCAGGCAGGCCTGTCCGGTCCAGATACACAGTGGTTCAGGCAGGCCTGTCCGGTCCAGATACACGGTGGTTCAGGCAGGCCTGTCCGGTCCAGATACACGATGGTTCAGGCAGGCCTGTCCGGTCCAGATACACAGTGGTTCAGGCAGGCCTGTCCGGTCCAGATACACGGTGGTTCAGGCAGGCCTGTCCAGTCCAGATACACGATGGTTCAGGCAGGCCTGTCCGGTCCAGATACACGATGGTTCAGGCAGGCCTGTCCGGTCCAGATACACAGTGGTTCAGGCAGGCCTGTCCGGTCCAGATACACAGGGGTTCAGGCAGGCCTGTCCGGTCCAGATACACGATGGTTCAGGCAGGCCTGTCTGGTCCAGATACACGATGGTTCAGGCAGGCCTGTCCGGTCCAGATACACGTGGTTCTGGCTGGAACAGAGGCCTGTCCGGTCCAGACAGATGGCACCGTGGCCCGAGTAATTGCCTGGGCCAGACTAGAGGCTGGTTGTCGGTGTCTGGGTGCGTCAGAGAACATGTCCTCCTGTGTGTGTGTGTGTGTGTGTGTGTGTGTGTGTGTGTGTGTGTGTGTGGTCAGAAGTCTGTTTCTCTCTGAGACATTGCGCTGCCTCCGTCTGTCTGATGGGAAGGCCTTGTTTTCTTTTTGAGCAATTCTCTGTTTTGTTTTGTGACCGTCATATAAAACAACTTGTGTGTCTGGCGGGAGGAGAAGAAGAGGGAACAGAGGATTATAGACGCTGCTCGGGGACGGTTACAGACATGCCCTTGTTTCTAGAGTCATTACAGGAGTAGCTTTTATTTTATATACATGATTATATTGTATCTGTTATTAATAGTATAAAAGCAACCTAATACTAGAACTGGTTTAGTTACTCAGACCTCCTCTCCTCCTCTCCTCCTCTCTGTCTCTCCATCTCTGCAGGGGACCGGGAAAGGGATAAAAGAGATGGAGAGAGTGAGATGAAAGAGGGATGAGCCTTCTAGTCTAGGCTAGCTAGCTGTGTGAACAGAAGCAGGGAGAGGGGGATGAGGAAGGGGAGAGGGGGATGAGGAAGGGGAGAGGGGGATGAGGAGGAGAGGTTATAGTTAGGAACTGCGTTCCTCCAGTCCTCTCCTCCAGCCTCCTCTCGCCTCCTACTGACAACCCATTGGAGGAGAAGATCTAGGTCCCTCCTCCTTAGATGTTCTCCTCCAATGCTTTTTGAGAAGGAAGGGAGGGGTGGAGGACAGAGGAGAGGCCTTGGACGATTGGCTTAACCTCACATCAATCACCCCCCCCCCCCCACCATTGTTTGGTGAATAAAGTCACCCGTGGCACTCTAGAATGTTGACCATTTGTGTGACTTCATTCACCGTCGGCGCTGAAGGACCGGCGTGGACCAATGAGATGAGATGTGGAGCAGGGAAACGCGTCTGACATCGATAACAGCGGTTCACGATGAGTTCAGACGTTTCATTGGTCCACTGAAACAGCCTTGGTGTGTCACAGAGACCATTAGGGTTACGTAACGTGATGCAGGGACTGTTTCAACCACTCGTGCCCTGGGGGGGCGGGGAGCAAAGGGGTGAGGAGGGGGGAGTGGGGGAGTGGGTTGAGAGGGGGTGTACAGTATAAACCAGGAAAGAGGGCATGGTGACAGGACAGGAGGTGGGGCCTAGCCCCCGGGCATGCTGGGTAAACAGACCATGAGGAGCTTAGAGAGAGGAACAGCTGTACACCTCCTCCCCCTGTACCCCCCCCCCCCTTCCTCCTCCACCTCCTCCTCCCCCTCTACACGCCCCCCCCTTCTCTTCCCCCCTCCTCCCCCTCTCCTCCCCCCCTCCTCCTCCACCTCCTCCTCCCCCTCTACATGCCCCCCCCTTCTCTTCCCCCCTCTCCTCCCTCCTCCCCCCCCCTCCTCCTCCTCCTCCCCCTCCTCCTACCCCTCTACACCCCCCCCCCTCTCTTCCCCTCTCTTCCCCCCTCCCTCCTTCCTCCCCCTCTCTACCAGGTCCTTATCTCAGTGGAGCTGACCTTTATGCTTCTGGCATCCATGATTGTCTCGAGCCACGGAAGGCTCCAGAGTAAATGTTTACCACTGTGTGTGTGTGTGTGTGTGTGTGTGTGTGTGT
>NW_028153098.1:7500-15000 GCF_951799395.1 Argentina silus
TTTACTCAGCAACAATACTTTGTTTTATTGGCTATAAAATGTTATTTATGAATTATAGTCACCAATGCATTTTTGGTGAATAAAGTCACCCTCGGCACTCTAGAATAGTGACAAATTGTTTACCCTCGACACTAAATGAGTTAAACTAAACAAATGAGTTTACAAGGGTCAGAAGTGGACACGGCTACGCCCCAACACACGGTATAGAGAGACAGAGAGAAGGAGAGACAGAGAGAAGGAGAGAAGGAGAGAGGAGAGAAGGAGAGAAGGAGAGAAGGAGAGAAGGAGAGAAGGAGAGGAGAGCGGGAGAGACAGAGAGAAGGAGAGAGGAGAGAGGAGAGAAGGAGAGAAGGAGAGAAGGAGAGAGGAGAGAAGGAGAGAAGGAGAGACAGAGAGGAGAGAGGAGAGAAGGAGAGAAGGAGAGACAGAGAGAAGGAGAGAGGAGAGAGGAGAGAAGGAGAGAAGGAGAGACAGAGAGAAGGAGAGAGGAGAGAGGAGAGAAGGAGAGAAGGAGAGACAGAGAGGAGAGAGGAGAGAAGGAGAGAAGGAGAGACAGAGAGGAGAGAGGAGAGAAGGAGAGACAGAGAGAAGGAGAGAAGGAGAGAGGAGAGAAGGAGAGAAGGAGAGACAGAGAGAAGGAGAGAAGGAGAGAAGGAGAGACAGAGAGAAGGAGAGAAGGAGAGACAGAGAGAAGGAGAGAAGGAGAGACAGAGAGAAGGAGAGAAGGAGAGAAGGAAAGAAGAGAGAAGGAGAGACAGAGAGAAGGAGAGAGGAGAGAAGGAGAGACAGAGAGAAGGAGAGAAGGAGAGACAGAGAGAAGGAGAGAAGGAGAGAAGGAGAGACAGAGAGAAGGAGAGAAGGAGAGACAGAGAGAAGGAGAGAAGGAGAGAAGGAAAGAAGAGAGGAGAGAAGGAGAAAAGTAGAACACACGTGTGTCACACATGAGAAAGTGGAGGGGGTGTGGTCAGAGTGGAGGGGGTGTGGTCAGAGGGGAAGGGTGTGTGTGTGTTTGCATGGGAGAGGAAAGGAGGAGCGGGGGGGTGGAAAGAGGGGCGGGGCAGAGAGGACACATGTATTAGAACAAATAAATGACATGGCTGGTGTGTTTGATAGTACAGTATAGTCATAAAGTTAGCTGTGTGTGTGTGTGTGTGTGTGTGTGTGTGTGTGTGTGTGTGTGTGTGTGTGTGTGTAGAGAACGAACATAAAGAGACATGTGGAATGTGATGTCATTGTGACCATGTCACTGCTGTTGTTGACACTGTAGAGACCCTGGAGCAGAGCGAGCCAGCTGGGGGGGGGGGGGGGGGGGAACAAGAGAGAGGGGGAGAGAGAGAGAACAAGAGAGAGAGATTATGGCAGTAATAACAGTCCAAGCTGATGCCTTCTGAGTTAGTGAGAATGAGTGTTTCATGTTCTTGCTCGCCTGATGAGTATGCATGAGCGGCTGTTGAACATGTGACCTTTGGGAGAATAAGCAAATCATGTGTTGTTTAACCCTCGATGCCCCCCCCACCCCCCCGGCCCCCCTCAGACCCCCTCACCCCCCCTCGGCCCCCCCACCCCCCCCCGGCCCCCCTCAGACCCCCTCAGACCCCCTCACCCCCCCTCGGCCACCCCACCCCCCCTCAGCCCCCCTCGGCCCCCCTCACCCCCCCTCACCCCCCCTCAGACCCCCTCACCCCCCCAGACCCCCTCACCCCCCCTCGGCCCCCCTCACCCCCCCTCAGACCCCCTCAGACCCCCTCACCCCCCCTCAGACCCCCTCACCCCCCCTCAGACCCCCTCAGCCCTGCTCACCCCCCCTCAGACCCCCTCACCCCCCCTCAGACCCCCTCACCCCCCCTCAGACCCCCTCAGCCCCCCTCACCCCCCCTCAGACCCCCTCACCCCCCCTCAGACCCCCTCAGCCCCCCTCAGACCCCCTCAGACCCCCTCAGCCCCCCTCACCCCCCCCCAGACCCCCCCAGACCCCCTCAGCCCCCCTCACCCCCCCCACCCCCCCTCACCCCCCCTCAGACCCCCTCACCCCCCCTCAGACCCCCCCAGACCCCCTCAGCCCCCCTCACCCCCCCTCAGACCCCCAACACAGCTTGTGTTGTTGTTTCTGGTCCTACAGTGGAAGAGAGTTTTTCGATATATATTATATAGTGTTATTATTATATAATATAATATTATGTTATATAGTGTTGATTCAGCAAAAATAAGAATACTTTCTTTCTACACCAACTTCCTCTCTGAACATGAACCAGATCTATATTTGACGACGGTGACTTCCTTGCACTGCATTTTCTTCTGCCTCACGGTTTCCTCTCTGTTCTACTTGAGTGTGTTTTGGTTTTCCGCTGCATACAGTAGCGCAGGTGACACACTCACACCCACACACACACACACCCACGCACGCACACACACACACACACACACACTCACACCCACACACACCCATGCACGCACACACGCACGCACACACACACACACACACACCCACACCCACGCACGCACGCACACACACTCACACCCACGCACGCACACACACACACACACACCCACACCCACGCACGCACACACGCACGCACACACACACACACACACCCACACACACACCCACCCACCCATGCACGCACACACACACACACACACACACCCACGCACGCACGCACACACGCACACTCACACCAACACACACACACCCACACACACATGTGTGCGTGCACACACACGAGAAACCAGTCTCTACATGATCATAAAGCATAGTCTCACCACAAAACTAATCAATCATAGACTAATCTTTAACTCATGTCTAATGATGAGGAAGAATTATTGATGTGTGTTTATTTCGTATTTCAGTGACAGCTTTGTGAGAATGTTTTATTTGCAGAAGGCAGGGTATAGTATGCCTGTGTAAACTAAAGTCATCATTGTGACAAACTGAAAACCTACTAGAAATGTCACTAAGTATTGGTATGGTGTTGAAAGGACTGAACTGCATGACCTGACTCATCTAACCTGCTAGGATTTGTGTCACAAGCTTTCCACACGACATTCAACTAGCCTAATGTTGATTTAAGCATGATCTTTGTTCACATCCTAACCTTCATTTGACTTAAGATTTAAGCTGCTTTTGTTGACCCAGTTTTTATTTATTTATTTTTTACTAAGACACTATTTGGTAGCTATGTTGTAACAAGAGGAACTTTCTGCTACTTACATCTAACACAGCACTGTTGCTAACTACCCTAAGTTGTATTACATGGAACATAGTCAGTGAATCATAAAGAAACTGCGTAATTAATATGCAATTAACAGGTAATAAGGTCTTTACTTAGTATTGTTTAAATAAGTACCTCATGACAACAAACGTGACCAGATATATATATATATATATATATAGAGAGAGAGAGAGCGAGAGAGAGAGAGAGAACGGAAGTGGAGACCGAGTGAGATCTCTGACTTCGCCTGTTCACTGTGGTGAAAAAAAACATCCTTGGCACGTCTACTTCTCTCTAGAAAAACCCAGGCGACAGAGCGGGTTGAATCTCTTGGTCCTGAACTATCTTTGATGTGGTGACGACGAGCTGCTCCGCGTCAGAAGTCAGACAGTCGGAAGACAGCGAGCCGAGGCCAGATACGGTCCGGGAGAGAGACAGACATCTGTGGATGAAGCAAACCAGGGGGGAAACAGCTGCATGACATCGGACTGTGGACGCAAACGAGAGAATTGATGGCTTGCTCACATTGAAATAGTTGTCATTGTGTTGCCCGCTGCCGCTGTTGTTGTAAAGAAAATAGCTTCCGATATATCGAGTCGTCGGGACGAGACTGAACGGCAGAATAACGTACTGAGTCGCAGCGGATTTCTTGCGCTGTTCAACACCGTATTGTTGCAACAGCAGCAGCAGCAGCTACACAATAACCGGTTGGAGGTGGAGTAAAATATCGAGGTCATCAGAACTGAATCAAACCAAGGCTGGGACAGATGAGGAAATTGTTTCGTCCAGTCTGATCTCGCATCGGAGGAGAGAGTGTGCTGGGGACCGTGGATATCCGAACTTGGCTGTTTTCTCGCCCGGCTGGGGGTCAGTAGTCTTCGGAGGACTTACACGCTCTCGCTTTTCGGAATGTAGATATGCGCTTATTCTTATTCTTGCACGCTTTTAAAACTATAATGTGATCTATTCGGTCCACCATTTTGCACATTTTAAATTTTTGAAGATAACCAGTTGCAGCGGAGATTCAGATTGCTTTTGTTCCAAGTTCAACTCAACTTATATGAAAGAATAATGGCCGTAACAATACAAAAGGTAAGATCTATCCACAAACACGCAGCCTGTCTGTCGTCAGCCGCTAGTTGTCCATGCGAGGGCATCGCAGATGCTCGCCTGCTTGACAGTGTTTCTGGCCAACAACTGCATTGTCTAGCGAGTAACATCTGGTTAAACTAACAACTGCATTTCGTTGTCTCTGTACTTGTACTCTGCACAATGACAATAAAGTTGAATCTAATCTAATCTAATCTGGTTAAACTAGCATCTGGTTAAACTAGCATCTGGTTAAACTAGCATCTGGTTAAACTAGCATCTGGTTAAACTAACATCTGGTTAAACTAACATCTGGTTAAACTAGCATCTGGTTAAACTAACATCTGGTTAAACTAGCATCTGGTTAAACTAACATCTGGTTAAACTAGCATCTGGTTAAACTAACATCTGGTTAAACTAGCATCTGGTTAAACTAGCATCTGGTTAAACTAGCATCTGGTTAAACTAACATCTGGTTAAGTAGCTATCTAGCTATGATGTCAATCGTGTAGCCGATGGCTGCTTCGGCGTATCGGCTAGTAGGTGGAAAGTCTATGTGGAAAGTCTATGTGGAAAGTCTATGTGTGGAAAGTCTATATGGAAAGTCTATGTTGAAAGTCTATGTGGAAAGTCTATGTGTGGAAAGTCTATGTTTAAAGTCTATGTCTTGAAAGTCTATGTGGAAAGTCTATGTTTAAAGTCTACATGTAAAGTCTATGTTAGAAGTCTATGTCTTGAAAGTCTATGTGGAAAGTCTATGTTTAAAGCCTGTTTTAAAGTCTATGTTTAAAGTCTGTGTTGAAAGTCTATGTTTAAAGTCTATATGTATAAAATGTATGTTTAAAGTCTATGGTGAAAGTCTATGTTTTAAAGTTCATCGTGTTTGCATTGATGAGTTTGTCGTTGCCTCACAGCACATTATTATCTAGCTAACGTTATTCCTCTCAAGTGTTGAGCTCTGCATTTGTTTAATACGTGAACTCACATTTTATAACTGCAACAAACATGCTCTGTATCATTTTATAACTGCAACAAAGATGGTGTGTATCATTTTATAACTGCAACAAAGATGGTGTGTATCATTTTATAACTGCAACAAAGATGCTGAATCATTTCGTAGAAAAAGTGTTTTCGGTGCGTAACGGCTGATCACCGCGTAACCAAGACGACGCTGTTCATCACCGTACAGCTAACGGTTAGCTGGAACCACAGCCCAAATAGTTGTTTTTAAGGCAAGGCAACACACTATTTACGTTCACTTTAGTTAACAATATCGGCCTTTCAAGTGTATTAGAATACGTTTATCTATAAGCTATAAGAAGCCTAGAATACGTTTATCTATAAGCTGTAACCACACGGCAGCAGGAGAAGTCACCGCAGTAGGCTAATGATGGCTAGCTCTCCCGCTAGCCTGCTAGTGCTAGCTGGCTAGACAGGCCACGCACAGGGACGTCGGCTCCGCTCTCCTGTCTGAAGGTAGCCTGTCTGACAGAACATTTATGGCTTTATAAATGACTGTTTTATCATTGTTGACCATTGCCATAGTGTCTGCTCACATTTATGTCATCTACCTCACGTTAAATGATGCTTGTATGTGTAGACGCACAGCGTATCGATCAGAGGTGATTGATCTCACCCTAAACTCCAGATGTGGCGCGTCGTTCATGTCATGACATTACAACATTACACCAGATTCTACACCCCGACTAGTTAAAAAGTCAAGTCACAATCTCGTTAAAAAGTTAGTACGCATAGTTATGCTGTTGTAACGTTTTCTTCAGTAAGTCATTTTGCGCATTCAGACGAGTTTCTGCGTTTCTGAAGATGTGTCATCGACAGTGAAGGAGAAACCTTTCCATCGACATGACATGGTCAAATAGTAACGAGTAGGCTAAGAATACAGGGTTCATTTGGAACGTAGTTACTTTACTTTATTACATTAGTTAGCCTAACAGTTTTGTTAATTGTGTTGAATTCTTTGGTTTAAGTACCAGAAAGTACCCATTGTATGTCTATAATTACAGCCTACCTAGTAACTACTAGGTAAACACCAGTGGGAGTTTCTCTCTTTTTTCCGAGTCTGCTTGTGACATTTTCTGCCAGAGAATCACATGGCCCGCCCCCTCCGCTCCTGGGCTGCCTGCAGTGCCAAGCCTCTGTTACAGAGGAACCTCCGGGTCAAGATGTTGGTCAGCCATGGTCTAAATTTGGATGTGCAATTAAACTCATTCTCTCTCTCCCTCTTTTTCTCTGTTTTTGCCTCTGCCCCCCCCTCTCTATTTCTCTTTCTATCCTCTCTGGGTCTTTGCCTCTCTCTGCTTCTCCCCCCCCCTCCCCTCCCTCTCTCTCTCTGTCTCTGCTTTCTTTCAGTGAATCTGGGCCTGTCTTTGGAGGAGTTAGTGGTGAGGTTTCCCTCCTCTACCTCCACCACCACCCCCCCCGCCCCCGCCGGTGGTCCAGAGTGTCCCAGCTCCAGCAGGCCCGCGCTCCCTTATGCTCCATGAAGGCTCTCCCCGCGTCACTGCAGGATGGATGCTGTGGGTCTGACGGCCATTTTGTGTCGTCATCAGCAGCGCTTGCTCCTCTCTGACTGTTTCCTGTTCTTTTCCATTTATAAAAGAACGCCCCCTCTCCTCGGCCCCGCCCCCGAGCGCTGTAAACGTAGTAACTGTTGCTAAGTGACGTTTTTACAGAGGGGGCTCCGCAACAACAAACTCTAGAGGTTTGCAGAGATTTTTATTTTATATACCCATATCTATATCTATATATAGCAATATAGATTTTTTTTTCCTCAGGAGTTTGTTGGAAAAAGAGGTGCTCTTCACTTCACAAGGAACGTCTGTCAGTTGAGGAGGTTTACACTTTTGGTTATTTGTAATTTATTGAATACGTTGAGGTTTTTTTCTCCCCCACCCACACGGCAAGATGTCCGACCCCCCCAACACCCAGGCTGTGAATTTCCTGGCCCCTTTCCCGCCCAAGAATGTGAACGGCGCCAGCTCGGACTCCCACGTCGGCGAGAAGCTCGGCCCGGAGGTCCGCCTCCGGCGCCACACCATGGACCGCGACCTCAAGACGGCCGAGCACCGGTTCTTCCGTCGCAGTGTCATCTGTGACTCCAACGCCACAGCGCTTGACCTGCCCAGCAAGGCCGTCATCCTGACCTCCCCGCCCGACTGCCTGCCCCCCAGCCTGCCCCCCC
>NW_028153097.1:5000-10000 GCF_951799395.1 Argentina silus
GAAATCTAACCTACGGTTTGTATTAAACAAAAATCAATATGTAAGTGTAGTCCAGGGGAGGCTGGTGGAGGCCGAAATCGGAGGACGGGCTCATCGTAATGCATGGAACGGAATGAGGAATCATATCAAACACATCCGTATCATTCCGTTCCATTCATTACAATGAGCCCCCGTCCTCCGATTTCAGCCTCCACCAGCCTCCCCTGGTATAGCCTAAGACTAAGTACTACAGCGTACATATTGTATACTGTGAGTCCCGTATACTACCAGCTAAGCTCACAGTTAGAGTTCTGCCCTTCGCCTATGGCGACACATGGTCCCTGCTGGGTGGAGGAGCTGTCTGAGGGTTAATCCAATAGTGCTCTGTGGTGCAGCTCCACAATGAGAGAGAATGGAGCGTCTCCCGCTGGTGTCTGATAGCATCGGCTCGCCGTGAGGCGACATTGTCAGCTCTGAATGAAAGGACGCATTGATTTGTTGTGCTGTCTCACAGGCGCTTAGACACACACACACACACACACACACACACACACGCACAAACGTGGGCATGTAGACACACAGATACACGCGCACACACACACACACACTCACGCATAGAAACACGGGCATGCAGGCACGCACACACACGCACGTGCACAGACATACACACACACACGCACGCATACAGGCACACACACACCACACACACACACGCACACACACACATCGCTAACAGCTAACGGCTTTATCTCCGGAGTGCGAAAGCTGATTAAACAGTTTCACCTGCGGCTGATCCCCCTTCCCCAAAAAGGCTAGTCTCAGCAGACGTGAGGGTAATTGAAGTTTCACCCCGACTTCTCACAGCAGACTTTCACTCCACTAACACTGATACTGTTCCTCATTCCGTTCCATGCATTACAATGAGCCCGTCCTCCGATTTCTACCTCCACCAGCCTCCCCGGACTAACACACGGTACGAGAAGACTGCCGTCTGTGTTGGGTAGTATGGTCACGTCGTTCAGAAGGCTAATTGGAACCTCTTGGGGCGTTGATTGCTGATTACGTTTGAGACACAAGGTTAGATTTGAATGAAATTGCCTTATTGTTTATGCGGCTTGTTTGTTTGTTTCCCTCTCTACTGTCCCAGCCACGCCTGTTGTTATTCCCACAATCAGACACCCGGGTAGGAATGAAAAAGGTTATGTTATGTTTCCGACTGTTGCATAAACATATGCAACAGTTTTGTAATTAATTCCTATGCAAATCAGAGACCCTATAAAAACAAAGATATTAATTCCGGAATTACATTAACTATTATCCTGGCATTAAGATAGACTCAATTCAACTTATTGAGTGATTTGTTGATTGTGAGTGATTTTTGCATTTTAGCTCATTTTAAGAGTGTCATAGCAAAGGGTCTGAATCCTTATGTACATGAGGTATTTCTATATTTCAATTTTAATACATTTACTGAAATTTCTAAAAACCTGTTTTCGCTTCGTTATTCTGGGGTATTTTGTGTGGACTCATGGCAAATTATTTTAATTTAATCCATTTTAAATTCGGTCTATAACACAACAAAATGTGGAAAAAGTGAAGGGGTCTGAATACTTTCTGAAGGCACTGTATAAATTAATGTTCAGTTGAATTGAGCACTCAGTATTGTGCATGTGGGACAAGTTTACACACTGTCACTTCTACAGTCATGTAAAAGCTCATCAATAAAAGATGGGGTAGGGAATACTTATATAACCTAAGGCTCGTATTTAACACAAATTGCATGTGGCAGCTATAGAACAAAGTACTAGTGGGATAATTAGGTACAGTGTCAGTAAATCAATGTGTAAGTACAGTCCAGGGGAGGCTGATGGATGCAGAAATCAGAGGACGGGCTCATTGTCATGCATGGAACAGAATGAGGAATGGTTTCAAAAACGTGATCGCATTTCTCATTCCGTTCCATGAATTACAATGAGCCCGTCGTCCAATTTCTACCTCCACCAGCCTCCCCGGTATAGCCTAAAGTGTTGTCGTGCAAGCATTGTATCTGACACTCCTGTACGGATGAAAAAGGTTATGTTATGTTTCCGACCGTTACAATTGGGTTGAATTGAGGTGTCAGTGTTTTTGCATGGGAGACAGGTAGCCACTTTGGTGTCAGGTTTTATGCAAGTCACTCCGCCCCCTTCGGTGGCAGACGACACCGAGCCGGAAGGTCAATCTGCCCTCAGTGCTGTCTGACTCTGAGGCTCAGTAGAGAATGAAGGCTGCATCTCTGATTACTCTCCTCTGCCTCATTGTACCAAACTGCCAGTAGAAGTATTTGATATTTTGCTCGTTGATTTACACCGTTACAGCTTTTAGGAAACTTCTCCATTCCCTGTAGCCTCCCTCGGTAGAGAAGACGAGTCTCCAAAAACCGGTAGAAAACTCATTCTCCTTAATTAATCAGAGCAAAAGGACAATCCTTTCGTATTTACGGTTTAATTCTGACCTGAGGAACCCGGAGAACATTTTAAATTGAGTCTGGCACCTTCTCTGTGGTGGGTCACCTACAGTAAGCTCCTTTGATTAAGCCGTGTGGTGCGTTGGCAGGTTTTGTTGAGATTCTCCATCGCGTTGGCGGAGACCTCCTGATTATGTGCTGATTGTGACCGTTCCTTCATCTCCAACCATCTTGAACGCCTGCTGATGGTCTTTAGTGGTGACATCCTGACGGGGCAGAAAGTTGGTGCCTCTTTTATTCACTCAAATCAGTCTATTTTATATGAACTCAGAGCTAAATACTTCAGAATGAATGTTGAATATAACAAGGCAATCAAACCTCCTTAGTTACTGAGCATCCTGTCTTGGAATAGACTGAATAGAATGTGGTGAACCTGACCATAGACTATGTGGTGAACCTGACCATAGACTATGTGGTTAACCTGATCACAGACTATGTGGTTAACCTGACCATAGACTATGTGGTCAACCTGACCACAACGTCAGAAGGAAGCCACTGTAAGAGCCAGTATGAGCATCTCTACACCCTATCTCTAGGCAGAAGATAACACACTGTAAGCTCCAGGGGAGGCTGGTGGATGGAGAAATCGGAGGATTCCTCATTCCGTTCCATGCATTACAATGAGCCCACCTCCACTGGTAAACACCAAGGTCACCCCTCCACTGCTCCCCACCTCTCTCCCTACCCACGCTCCCCACCTCCCCCCACTTGTGCCAGGCCATGACGTGGCCATTAAACCTGACTAGATCCTCCGGCTCCAGGGCTTTCAGAGGAGAGAGGAGCCGTAAAATGACACGGCGGAGGACATTATGACTGTATTATCCCACACCAAGGACATGAGGCAGGCAGTTAGCAGCTATATTACTGAGGTGAGGCTTTAAGGATGGCTCTACTGGGGCAGGGTCAAGGTAAGAGGTGTGCTCTCCTGCTGTAGGTAACCCTGGCCCAGGCCACGACTAATAGATAGAGGTTAATGTACTGAAGCATGATGGGGTTTAGAGTTATAATATGCAAACTTGAGACGTACACAATAACAGGCATGTAGCTCAGGGTCCTCTGTGGCTCGGTCGGTAGAGCATGGTGCTAACAACGCTTAGGTTGTGGGTTTGATTCCCGCTGAGACCATATATACTGAAATGTATGCACCCACTGCAATGTAAGTTGCTTTGGCATATATTATCAGGGGAGACTGTGGAGGTTCTGTAGAAATCAGAGGATGGGCTCATTGTAACACATGGAATGGAATAAGGAATAGTATCAAACACTCCTCTTTCCAACAAGCCTGTCCTCCAATTTGTCCCTCCACCAGCCTCCCCCGATGTAGATAATATTGATAATTTGTTTCGCAAAACATATAATCAATACTTCAACAGAGAAGATGATTTGTATACATACAGGTGATGTGTGATGTGTGTTATAAAGAGTAAAATGATTAAAACTAATAATAATAATAATAGTAACATTATATTAAACATGACTCCATATATGCCTGCATTATACCGCTACACATTATACCTGTATATCACCTTGTATATATACTGTACTAACATATCACCGACACGACCATACTGCTCTGTGCTGTCTGTCATTCATTCCAATGGCTGAATAACCACAGATGACAGAGGAGACCTTTTCTCTTGGACCAGTCAGCTGAACTCAGAAAGGCCAGTGCAAGTCATTCCCTATTCCCAGCCTCGCCTGGCGCAGAGCTCCTCTGAGTGTTCTTGTCTTAATAGGCTGGCCAATCTGCTCTGAAATAACTTCATCTCTGCCTTCAGCTTCCAGGTATATTTATAGACTGAATGGGTGATCTTCAGATGCTCTCGGGTGCTGTCCTAGAATCCAAACAAGTGATGTGAAAATGATGGCATTTGGAGAAATGAAGATATATATAGTCTCATATATACTTCTTCAAAAGGTATCAAATGTCTTTTAGTGATTGTTTGTTTTTATCAAGAGAGACCTTTAACAAACACTGCCGTATTAAATAACTAGATTAGACGGGTTTATACCGTTATGACCATTAGGAATTGATATCGTATGGTTTCTACTGCTAATTGTTCCAGATGAATAAGAAGACATTTTAATGCAGTACTGTGTATCTCTGTATCAGGGGAGGCTGGTGGAGGTAGAAATCAGAGGACGGGCTCATTGTAATGCATGGAATGGATCGAGGAGTGATATTGTACACGTGTGTTTGATACGATTCCTCATTCCGTTCCATGCATTACAATGAGCCCGTTCTCTGATTTCTACCTCCACCAGCCTCCCCTGCATGTACAAAGAGCCTCTCAAGTCTCAAAAGCTGCAGAGACGTATTGTCAAGAGCGACCTGTGACCGGGGTCTACGTTAATATCCTGTCACACTGACCCTGCAGCTAGCAGGGAAGACCCACCCACATCCACGTTCCACTTTTAATTTCCTAGTTGTTTTCAGAGCTAACGACCGTTAACGTCGGAGCCGCCTGCGGGAGCTGTGACATCACCAATCCGTCCCTGTGGGTCTCAATTAGAG
>NW_028153097.1:15000-19971 GCF_951799395.1 Argentina silus
GAGATCAGATAAATATGTATTCATGTTACGGCAATATGTATGCAGTACCCTACTTTCATATACGCAAGGGATGAAAAGAAATGTAATTAATGACATGGGCGGATACGCAACACATGCTCACACTCATTTCACTGTCAAGCATGCATGCATGCAGGGCACACACACACACACACACACACACACACACACACACACATGCGCACACACACGCACGCACGCACGCACGCACGTCGCACACACACACACACACACACACACACACACACACACGGCACACACACACACACACACACACAAACACACACACGGCACACACACACACACACACGGCACACACACACACACACACACACACACACACACACACACACACACACACACACACACACACACACACACACATTCCCCCTGAGCAAATACACTTCCTCCTTGTATAATAGATACAATTCCAACCCATCTTAAACACCATTTAACCCTTTCATGGTGAGTGTCAAACCACAATTACCCAATCAACGAGCCCCTCATCCCTCCTCTTCAACCTTCAGTCACCAATGACATCCAATCTTCTAACTGTAACCTCCCTCTAATTCATAACTCATAAAAATAATCTATAACTCATACTCCCTCCCTGTGAGAACACAAGAACCGACATTACGAGGGCAAGTGCTTCACCACCCCAGTTGATCTAAGCATCTTCCTGTCACATGATGTTCTCGTGATGTAATCAACCTAAAGTGACCCAGTCCTGTTGAGACAGAGAGGCTAAGTGGCTTTGATCTATTAATTAGTGTTCTTTAATTGGACGGAAAAAATAATCCATTACAGCACATATGTTGCTGGTAATGTAACTGTATTATGTAAGACGTGTGTGTTTGAGTGTAATATGCTAGAGCATGTTAATTGGAATCTGAAGCATTACATAACCTTCATTTCCAGGGTCAGAGTCAAGGGAATCAAGGGAGACGGGAACTGTTTTTTAAATGTTATGTTCAATGTCATCATCATTCATGAAATATTTTGTAGGGTAGAATTCAGTGGTGTTTGATACCGTTCCTCACTCCATCCATGCATTACAATGAGCCCGTCCTCCAATTCCTACCTCCACCAGCCTCCCCTGGGAGAATTCCTGTTGGAATTCCTGGAGAAGAGCTTCCTCAGTTTTCCGTTGATCGAAATGAACTCCAAACGGACTCCGCCTGTGGTGAACTACTCACTCGAGGCTGAATCCTCACATCTGTGAGCTCACCTCAAACGTCCACAGAAAAACTGCTTGTGACGTCGATGCGTCATTGATCAGGTGAAGTGTGTATCGACCTGTGGTCCTCAACCGGCCCTCTGAGAATACCTGAGTGTCTCCCTGTCCATGTTGCCAGGTCTGCCTCTCCCTCTGAGACTGTCATCCTGAGGCATGTTGGAGGCTTTTTAGGTGAATGCTGCGGTTCGTCACCCATGCGTGAACACTGGGGAGCAGTGGAATACTAGAGGGGGAAATGCAGCGTTTATTCCCCCAAAATGTGGAACATAAATGATTTCACAGACTTTGGCAGCCACTGGGGTAGGGGTCTGGCCGCAGGGCTCCCAAAACATCAGTTTCATTTGCCTCTGGACATTGTGTAGTAAGCCGTCTCCCCTGTTGGGGTGTGTGTGTGTGTGTGCATGCGTGTGTGTGTGTGTGTGTGTGTGTGTGTGGGTCTGATGTTAACTGGCTCTAATGCTCATCTGCTGGGTACACCTGGTCGGAGCTCCCTAGAGGTGTGTGTGTGTGTGTGTGTGTGTGTGTGTGTGTGTGTCTGTGTGTGTGTGTGTGTGTGTGTGTGTGTGTGTGTGTGTGTGTGTGTGTGTGTGTATGTTTCTATGTGTGCCTAACGAGTTGAGTGTGTTTGACTCCATCCTAATGGAATAGGACAGGTAAATGAAGCGACCGCCACACATATCAACACAATCAGGCATTTTAAATAGGCACCCTTCCTCAGGCCCAGCAGACTCTCCACTGAATCCAGGAGCCCATCACTCACGTGCGTGTGTGTGTGTGTGTGTGTGTGTGTCTGTGTGTGTGTGTGCGTGTGTGCGTGTGAGCGTGTGTGTGTGTGTGTGTGTGTGTGTGTGTGTGTGTGTGTGTGTGTGTGTGTGTGGTGAGAGCTCTCATCGGGAGACTGTCAACATGTTCTCTCCTCCCTCATTGGGGCAACATACAAACACACATGTTTATTTATAGGAAACATACATACAGAAACACACATGTTTATTTATAGGAAACAAACATACAGAAACACACATGTTTATTTACAGGCTTGACTTGTGCCGTTTCCTTTAGAACATGGACATAGAGAGAGAGAGAGAATGAGTCAGACCGACAGACAGATATACAGACAGACAGACAGACAGACAGATATACAGACAGACAGACAGACAGACAGATATACAGACAGACAGATATACAGACAGACAGACAGACAGACAGACAGACAGACAGACAGACACTAGTACTGTAAGATAGGGGGACGATGCATAAAAAGTGTTGTAATTTCTGTACACAAGTACCATCAAATAAGAGCAATCGCTGCTTTATCCTCATAGTCATTGTTTGATTTCAAATCCAAACTTCTGGAGTGTAGAGCCAAAAGGAGAAAACAATACTTCACTCTCCCATTCCTTGCGCAGGGCCCTGTATGTCTATATCTACAGTGCCCCTTCACTTTTTCAATTACTTTGATTCCAGTGCAAATCAGCTTTGTCATTCTGGGGTATTGTGTGTGGATCGATGGCAAATTCTGAAACTGAGTCTATAACACAACAAAATGTGAAAAAAGTGAAGGGGTCTGAATACTTTCCGAAGGCGCTGTACATCCAACACACAGACGTTGAGTACAGACTGAAAGGTACAACCCGGTAAGATATTGTTGAACAGACCAAATAAAACTGCTGTGCTGTTTTCTTTTATTATTATTGTGATCCAGAGATATTGCAAAAGTAATGAAATATGGACATACAGTACATACTCTGTGGGAATTAATATGGGGATGTGGTACTGAATCAAAAACAGGTGATATTTTGGGATGTGGTACTGAATCAAAAACAGGTGATATTTTGGGATGTGGTACTGAATCAAAAACAGGTGATATTTTCTACGGGAGAACTTCCCTCTTCTGCTTGGTTTAATTATAAACACAAAAGCACATTGTGTAGTTTAATTTGATCTCTGGGCTAAAGAGTTTATATTAATAGCATTAACCATACCTTTCTGTCATGTTAGAGAGAAAAGGCTTTTAAAGGTGCAATCTGTAATTCAAACTGCAACAAAGCTGTCTCCCAGCTGCTTTGTTGGTACCTAGCTGAGGAATAGGACTGGAGAAATATAACCATTCTTCATTTCATAGACAGAGCTATGGATGCAAGGACTGACCATCCATGGGATAGTTTTAACCATGTGTTGAAGCCAAACAAGGTTTGTTTACAATTAGCAAAACAAGCTGACTGTATATTTTGGGTTTGGGTGGTGTAAGACGTTCAATGAAGCTCATGAGGCATTTATAAGCTATTTTCTTCAAGAATCAATGGCTATATATCATTAATTTAAAAGTCAGAAAATGTATGTACCAATTACAGATTGCCCCTTTAATTGAATGAAGCAGAATCATGAAATGAAGCCTTGATGTATCCCAAGTGTGCTGTGAGGATAACACATGCTGTCTCAGTACTTACTGAAGGGAGGAAACAAAGGCTACAGGTTACTGTGGCTTCCTGATTCAGGTGAAGTCATCTGAGTTTAGACCAGGCAAAGAGGATGATATACAGTGATGGGTAATTGCAGTAATGGACATTACTTTTGGGTACCCTGAAATAGGGGGACTATGCATCAAAAGTGTTGTAATTTCTCAATAGTGAAACCAATATGTACACAAGTATCATCAAATAAAAGCTGTGAATCTCGACTTTAACCTCATAGTACTTGTTTGATTTAAAATCAAAAACTGTTGGAGTATAGAGCCAAAAGAAGACAAAATGTTTCACTGTCCCATCACTTACGCACGTACATATGGACTACACCCCAGACAAAACAAGACGTTCTCCATGTTGTTGATATTGTCAGTGTGTCACAACACCACCAACCAAGTGTCTCTCACCAGACGGAACTGCATCACTGAATCACTGTTCTGATTGGTTAACTGTTACCTACGGTAGACCATGACAGCAACGAGGGATTTATCAAAATACCAGCTCTGCAATATCTGTCATATTCTCAGAATATAAAATATGTGGCTTATGCTTTCTGCATTTCCCATTAGAAATGTGTGGAGGGCTCAATATGGGCGCAAAGGCAGTGGTGCAAGCAAGCAAACACACACACACACACTCACACACGCACACACGCACACACACGCACGCACGCACGCACACGCACACAGTGACACACACACAGACACACACGCGCACACACACGCACACAGTCACACACACACACACACACACACACACAGACACACACGCGCACACACACACACACACACACACACACACACACACACACACACACACACACACACACACACACACACTCTCTCATCTGGGTCTCCATGTTTGGCTCTCTCCTCCCTGTACGCCAAGGGCAATCTTTGGCCATCCGAGCGGATAATGACAGGGATGATTGCACAGACTGAGGGGGGGGGGAATGGGGGGGGGATCTGGGGTACGAGAGGAGGGGAAGGAAAGAGAAATTCAATACTTCAATACTGTAGAGGAACTTCACTTAACTTTCCTTCCTCCCAGGTTGGTGGTGGCAGCGGTGAGAGGCTGGTGGAGGCTGGTGGAGGTAGAAATCGCAGGATGGGCTAAGAGAGAGAGAGAGAGAGAAGGAGGGAGAGAGAGAAAGAGAGAGAGAGAGAGAGAGAAAGAGGGAGAGAGAGAAAGAGAGAGAGAGAAAGAGAGAGAGAGAGAGAGAGAGAAAGAGGGAGAGAGAGAAAGAGAGAGAGA
>NW_028153096.1:2500-7500 GCF_951799395.1 Argentina silus
CGAGCCAAGTCGTCAAGCCTTTTGATGGGTGAGATATCGCCCTCCAACACCCGAGTTCACTACTGTCTATTAGGGTTAGGGTCAGGGTTAGGGTTAGGGTTAGGGTTGCTATCTGTTACTTTGCAGGACAATGCATCATGGACGGGGCTGACAAGGCCTCCAGGGTCCTCCTAAGACACCCAGCTGTATCTAAAGACAGCCTGCCGCTCCCAACAGCCATCTTGCGTCTCCTCCGGCTCTGAAGTCAGCTGACATAGTACACCACAGCACGCGGCTCGGCGGCAGGAGCCAAGGGTGGAAGACGCAGCACATTGTGGGATGAGAATCAATCAGTTACTGTATACGAACCCCCGAATGAAAGAATGTCATTGTGTGTGAAGGATGTGATTCATATGGGAGTGTGTGTGTGTGTGTGTGTGTAGTATTACAGTAATAGACTCCTCCAGCTCAGTCTGCCTGCTACTCCTGAAGCCTGTGACTCATGGTGCTGCTGCTGCTACTGCTACTGTGGCCTTTTACACCCCTGTCACCTGTCATCTGAAGGCTCCGCTGGTGTCTCAATCTCCTGACATAACAGAGCATTATGCTGTCACACACACACACACACGCACACACACACACACACACCCACACGCACACGCACACCCACACACACAAACATACACTAGGCGCACACAGGCGCTGGCAGACAAGCACGCATGCTCGCACAGACACACACACACACACACAGACACACAGACACACACACACCTCCTCCCCTCGTCACCCCCATGGCGAGGAACGGGAGTGTTCCCTGATTAACGAGATGGTGTGTTCTCTTCCTCTGGACTGGGCCAATCGAACGAGAGGACACAAATCTCTCCCCGCTGGCGACACTGAAGGCCACTGGCCACTATTTATTGGCAATCTCAGCCCTAACCATCCAGACAGAGACCGCCACACGACTGCCACAGAGAGACAGGAGGGTGTGTGTGTGTGTGTGTGTGTGTGTGTGTGTGTGTGTGTGTGTGTGTGTGTGTGTGTGTGTGTGTGTGTGTGTGTGTGTGTCATCTCAGTCTCCAAATTATTATGTTTGGGGAGACGTTTCTGCAGACCAAAGAATACGATTTGTGTGGTCATATTATCTTGCTATACTGGCAGGTAAATACGGAAGGCAGAACGCCACATAAGGAGGGTCTTACTAATTGTTGTTGAGTATGCTAATATTTGCTAATGCCTTCCCCCTGACAACTTACCCTAACCTTAACCAGTCGAAGGTAATTAACTCTTACGCAACCGTAAGTTATGTTTTTTGACATATCTTACATCAAAACAGGTGGTCAAATGCTGGTATAGCCAGATAATACAATCCCCCAAACCGTATTTCCTTGGTATGCAGAAACAATCCCCCAGAAGATAATAATTTGGTGACTAATGTTGGTGTGTGTGTGTGTGTGTGTGTGTGCATGCATGTGCGCGCGTGTGCTTCTAAAAGTATAAATATGTCATTATTAAGGTATTAAATCAGTGACACAGATCAAAGCAGTGATTAAGGTGGGGATTAGACTTTATGACTAAAGAAATATTTCTTCTCTCAAGAGATTCACATCTTTTCTTCTCCCTCTCTGGTCTGCCAGGACTTAATTAGCAGTTTTTAACTAGCGCCGCGATGTAGCTTTGCTAAACAGCAGTAATTGCTGTGTTTATGTGCTTGAGACTCAGAATAAAGTATGCAGTGCGGTGGCGGCAGTGCCAACACATCGCCTGGGAGACGTCTTCAGCTGGCTGCTCACAGGGTTTCGAACCAGCTCGCCGCGGTCACGTTTTTCTAAAGAGTAGCATGACAGTGCCGCTGGCAAAACATTCAAGAGCGTCCCCCCCCTCCACACACACACACACACACACACACCCCGACCACCCACCCCCACACACACACACACACCCCCCGATCGACCACCCACCCCCCACACACACTGACACCACCCCACCGCTACCCCCTACCGGTTATTTTATTTTAAGACGGCATTAATTGTTTACTTTGTATCTTTTTCTCCTGTTCTTCAACATCGACAACTCGTCGACAACACACAGCAGCCAACGTAGCACGCGCCTCAGACTCTCAGAAGAGAGGCCTGGTCTTGGGTGTTAACGACGGACGCACACACTCCAACTCTCTCTCCCTGCTCCTACCGACCGACACGGAGGACCGAGACTTCCGCCATCCGAATGACACAGGTTGGAATCTGCTTTGGGACAATTTGGAGGAAAGTGTTTTTTAGAGGTTTTGGTTGCTAATTCTTGTTAGCATGTTTGCTCATACCTTCCCCTGATAACGTACACTTACCCTAGCTACTTCGGAGCTATTCCTAACCCTAACCCTAATCCTAATCCTAAACACTCACAGTTAATGCCCAACCCTTACCTTAACCACTCAAAGTTAATGCCGAATACTGCCTAATCGCCACATTAGTCGTTGCTAAAGCAGTATTTTTTTAGTCTTTTATCTAGACGCCTTCTATTTTGACAGATATTTTGCAATGATACTGTGATGTCCTCCTTCTCTCTCTCTCTCTCTCTCTCTCTCTCTCTCTCTCTCTCTCTCTCTCTCTCTCTCTCTCTCTCTCTCTCTCTCTCCCTCTCTCCCTCTCTCCATCCTGCCTTTGTCTACATGTCTCGTTTTTCTCTCACATCCTAAACAAATGAAAACAAAACTGGATTGAAAAATCAACTCATCTCCAAGGACGATAAACAATGCTCTGCAATCACGCCGAGAGACAAACACACGACAGAACATTCACTGTAGAAAACATGAAAAAAACAATAAGCATTCTTATCACAATTATGACCCGAACCATTCGTCGTAAGGAGAACATCCTCATTAGAATCTGCTGGTTATTGAAGAGTTATAAGAAGAGGGTTTTTTTTTCAGTCACTGAAGTGTGAGGGAGGTGGGACACATCCACTGGAGTGGCAGAGGAGGAGAGGTGTGGAAGATAATGTTGATCTTGGCCTGTGTTTTGCCCATGAGTCACACCTTGGAACAGCCCTAGGCCAGACGCGGTGGGCGCTCGCCCCAGCTCAAAGTCACTGTGCAGGGGTTAGAGAGGAGGACGCGCTGCCAGGGCTGGGCTCCACGGGACAAGGGCGAGAGGGAGGTGATGAGGGAGGGAGATGGGGGTGGGGAGGGGGAGAGATTGAGTGAGAAAGAGTGGTAGAGATAGGGGGGAGAGGGAGAGAGAGTAGGGAGGACAACAGCAGAGCATCAACAACAACCTCATCAGGGAGTCTGACAAGACAAGGACAGACCATCCTCACACACACACACACACACACACACACACACACACACACACACAAGCACGCACGCACACAGGTGCCCAGCTGCACACACACACAGGCCCCCAAACGCATGCACGCACGCACGCACACACACACACACACACACACATACACACACACGCACACACACGCACACACACATACATACACACAAGGATCCGAGCCAGAGATGTGGGATTTCCTGGGTTGATGGGAATCCTCCAAGAAATGTCCCAGAGTTCCGAGGAAGGGAGGCAGTCAGGGAGAGGACGGATCACAGAGGGAGTCTGGGTAATGCCAGGATTGAAAGTAACTTTTCTGCCTTCTTCAGCAGATGTACTGTAGAAGGTGATCTATCATAATCACACTACATGATTATCACACTACACACACACATGACACACACACACACACACACAACACACACATGCACAACACACACACATGCACACCCACACACACACACACCCACACTCGCACATAACACACATGCACGCACACACACACACACACACAACACACAACACACACACACACACTATCTCGCTGATAAAATAGGACAAGGACTCTGAGTCCTCGCAATTCATTTACCCAGGGTGACGTTGGAGTCACGACGATGGTAGAACAGCCATTGTGTGCCTGTTCAGTCAGACTTGTCAGAACATCACGCATCCTCATAAAGACGTGAGTGAAGAGGCTTGTCTGTCCTTGTCTGCCCCTGCGTGCGGCCCTGAGAAGCCCTGTACAACGGAGCACAGCTAACAACAACGGCACCGTGTCTACGCTTCCCCAGCCCGCCCCCGCTCACATGATGCACACGCAACTCCGCTCACCACTCGCATGCACACACGCATGAGAGTCGGAAGTACACACGCACACACACCGCACGCATGCACGCACGCACGCACAAGGCACACATGCCACACACGCATGCACAAGGCACACACGCACACACAAGACACACACACACACACACAAAGCACACACGCCACACACAAGACACACACACACGCATGCATGCATGCACGCACATGACACACACACACACACACGACACACACACAAATACTCGGCTTCAACCAATACAAAACTATAAACTATACAGCCACCAGACTGGTCTTGAGGTAGGTCACTGAGTAAGCGGGGGCTTGTCTGGTGCAATTCTAAAATCATACTGTCAGCTCCCAATAAGTGCCTGTTCACTCCTCCCTCTCTCCCTCTCTCCCTCTCTCCATCCCTCCATCCACTCTGCTGTCTTATTTCAGCTAAATCCGCACGGATCAGACTTATACTGCAGGACGTAGCAGTCATCACACAGGGATCAGCAAAGAGAGAGACACAGGGAGATAGAGATGATTGGAGTGCATATGTGTGTGTGTGTGTGTGTGTGTGTGTGTGCGTGCGTGCCTTAAGTTCAAGTACAAAGCCTTAAGTTCACCCTCACAAACGAAACCGTGACGGTAGACGATATGTCAAAGAAGGAGGTCAAGGTGGCCACCGTGAAAAGCAACCAGAAAAATGAAGAACCCCTTAAAACAAAGGCTTAAAACGAAGGCAACAGACGCTGTATTGTCCAATCACAGCTGATGGACAGAAACAGGAGGAGAAGAAATGAAGGGATAGGCTAGAACAGCTTCCGTCTCTCTCTGATTCAACAGAGAGGCTTGTACACCCGGTCCGCCAGAACACATCAGAACACGCGT
>NW_028153096.1:15000-16162 GCF_951799395.1 Argentina silus
TCAATGTCATCACAGCACATCTCAGATCTTTGACCCCCCCCTCCCCCCCCCACTCACGCGCCCCCACCGCCACCTCATGCCTGCCTAGTCATGGAGCCTCTGACGCCCATATAAGGTAAGGAGAGAGGGACAGGGCAGGGGACAGAGGAGAGAGAGAGAGAGAGAGAGAGAATGACACCTGGCATCTGAGTCACCGTAGGTGGAAATGAGAGCGGCCCAGTCGGATCCTGCACTAACATTCCCTGTCAGGTAATTCCCCTGTCCACTCACACGTACACACGCGCTCGCACGTACACACAAACGCACACACGCACACACACACACGCATGCACGCACACACACACACACACATGCATGCACGCACACACACACACACACATGCACGTACACACAAACGCACGCACAAACAAACGCACGCACACATGCACACACACACACACACACACGCATGCACGCACACATACACACACACACACACAGAAAACAGGCACTCGGAAAATTGCCCGTCACTCTCTTTAATTCCATCTGTCTGTTTAGACAACTGGTAATTACCACGGCAACCGACTGCCGAGGAAGGAAGCCATGGGGGAGAACTCACAGAGAGGATTCTGGGGTTTAGAGGCGGAAAAAAAAGAAAGAAAGAAAAGAAAGAAAAAAAGAAAAAAGAAAAGAAAAGAAAGACTTAAACACTGATACGCTCGCTGCTCCCTGTCGCTCTCTCTCTCTGACAGGAGGAAAGAAGGGATGGAGAACGAGTGTAGCGGAGGAGTGGGAAGTGTGTATGTGTGTGTGTGTGTGTGTGTGTGTGTGTGTGTGTGTGTGTGGTTGTGTTTGTGTGTGTGTGTGTTGGGGGGGGGGGGCGGGGAATAACATACAGGATGTGTTGTTCTGCTCGGTGCCGGAAAGTTCCTCCCAGGATTGCGAAGCGCTGAATGTATTCATGTTATTCCACTGCTTTAGAAGGAGAGCTGCTTTTCACTGAAATAACCCCAAACAGAGAGAGAGCCCAGACAAGAGCACTGCAGACTCATAACACACCCACCCCTCTGTTGTACAGTAGTAGTGGTGCATACGATGGGTTTTACTGTGGTTGGTGTAGGTGGGTTGACTCCTCTGATTTGTAGTTCTACGGGCATGTTTGTAGTTCCGCTGCAGGTAGGTC
>NW_028153095.1:25000-35756 GCF_951799395.1 Argentina silus
TTCATCTAATTTATGCATCAAATTTGGCCGGGCTCGGGGGCGGCGGAAGTATGCCTTTTCCTTTGCCCTCTGCATAGACTCAAGAGACCGAAATGTTAAGACAATGGAAGAATCGCGCTCATTAAATATACAGTCATTTACAAATGCCATGACTTTGCCTGCAGGCCTCATGGTGCAATTTCTGGCCAGTGAGCTTAGTGAGAGCCTAGTACAATCCATGCTGTTACACTCTGAGTTCCCTCCTGCAGAGAGACAGGGAGAGGGGGAGACAGAGAGACTCTCTGAGAGAGAGAGAGAGAAGACAGACAGACAGAGATATATAGACAGAGAGTGAGAGAGAGAGAGAGTGCAGACAGACAGACAGACAGACAAATCGATAAACAGAGGGAGGGAGACAGAGAGTGAGAGTGAGACAGAGAGTGAGAGTGAGACAGAGAGAGTGAGAGTGAGACAGAGAGAGAGAGTTGAATAAACAGTAGAACAGGAGAAGACAGAGAGCGTTGTCTTGGAGTAGTGGAGACAGGGAGGTTAGCCTGCTGCAGATTGGGAACATGCACAATACAATGCTTGTGTTTTTATTGCGCTATTGCGATTTTTCAGGTTGACCTTGGCTTGCTGTGGGACTGTTGTTATTATTATCTATACTGACGTCAATCCTCCCCCCTCCCCTTCCCCCCCCCACCCCCCCTCCCCTCTCTCTGTTCCGTCCCAGAGGGAGCACCCAGCAGGGTAAGTAACAAATGTGTGTGTGTGTGTGTGTGTGTGCGTACGTGCGTACGTACGTGCGTACGTGCGTGTGTGTGTGTGCGTGTGCGCATGTGTGTGTCTGCACATGCGTGTGTGTACACATGTGCGTGCGTGCGTGCATGCATGCGTAAGACAAAGATAAACCGAGGGAAATGGATAACCTCTTTTAAAAGGGTGTGTGTTTTGTTGGAAGGTTGCCCAAAGGAGCAGCTTCTAAGGCTAGTAGCCGCGTAGCTCAATGCTACCACCCCTGAACTCTCCCAGGTCTGTTATAACACTGTTATAAACTGTGCAGAGACGGTGTGATGATTTAGTTTCAAGTATTATGGGAGTCCTTGGGCTGTTCCGCGGTGGCTCTGGTTATATTCCGGGTGTGTTGAGTCTGTTAACAGACCCTAACCTAATACTGGACAGCTGGGCTCTCTCACTGTCCCCCCTGACAACAGCAGAGAAAAAGGGAGGAGAGAAGAGGGATGGAAAAAAAGAAGAAGAAAAGAAAAAAAAAAGAGAAGAAATGAGAAAATGGGAGTATTAGCGATGAGTTATTAAAAAGGGAACTGTCTGTCGTGGGTTTTATTGCAGAGTGAAGATGATTTGATGTTACTTTTAGACGTTTCTTCCTCAGTCCCTCGTGCTTTTGACCACTGCGACCTAGAAACCACGTGATGTTGGGTCTTTGACGACCAAACACTCACACTTTTTTGTGAGAACTTCCTCCGACATTATGGAGTGATTGAAGGAGGGAGGGAGGAAGAGATGGATGAAGGAGAGAGAGGGAGGAAGAGATGGATGAAGGAGAGAGAGAGAGAGAGAGATGAGGAAGGAGAGAGAGAGAGAGAGAGAGAGAGAGAGAGAGAGAGAGAGAGAGAGATGAGGAAGGAGAGAGAGAGAGAGATGCATATCAATTGGTATTTGTTAATCCGTGCCAATAAAACATTTTTGAATTTTAAATCGAGAGGAAGAAAAGAGAAAGCAGAGGGGAAGAAAAAAGGGGGGGGGAGTGGGAGGGAGAGATGGAGGGAGAGATGGAGGAGAATACTGCGAGTTTGTTGAGAGAAAACTGTGCTTCTTTGTGCGTTTTCTCCTCCTCTGTCCAACTTGCTTCCTGTCTGTTCTAAGAGAATAATGTTCCGTAAGATTGGCTGAGAGGCTGAGAGAGAGTGGAGGTAGCCCACACAGAACAGAACCCAGCAGAATATAATAAGACTTTGATGTTTAATTCTGCTTTCATGGTGAGCGTTAGTATAGATAGCAAAACTTACATGACTTTTTTTGTTTTATAACAGTATTAAGAATTCTATTTTTTACGTGAACTTCTCTTCATCAGGGAGTTTTTTCGTGTTCTCTAAATTTCATTACTTGTTGACTGACCTGTGTTGTGTTTGTGTGTATGTGCACATTTGTGTGTGTGTGTGTACGTGTGTGTGTGTGTGTGTGTGTGTACGTGTGTGTGTGTGTGTGTGTGTGTCTGCGTGTGTGTGTGTACGTGTGTCTGCGTGTGTGTGTGTACATGTGTGTGTGTGTGTGTGTGTGTGTGTGTGCATACAGAGTAAGTCTGTGTCATCGACGGACAGCCAGCCGGTGGAAGAGCGCCAGGGCCCGTCGGGGGGTTACTCCTCCTCACAGGGAGGTGCGGAGGCCAAGAGGAGGCGCTGTGACGACAAGGAGCCCCACTATGTACGTACTGTACGCCTAGTCTATGACATCACGGGTCAAACAGGGGTCACAGGCATTGTGACTCCCAGTCAGACGTATTTACTTTAGATGTCCTCTGAGATATGTGTAAGATTATGAGTAAATTAAACGTCAAAGAGAAGGCCAAAGCAGACAGCTGTAATGAAATAGATCTCTCTCTGTTTTGAGTTTGCGCTCTGATTGACATTCGTACTCTGTGAGAACTGCGTCTCTCAACAACATCACTTCTGGCATCTCTCTGAGTTCAGTTGTTTCATTAAGGTTTTTCAAAACAAGCGTGAACAGTTGGCTCTCTAAGCCTGCCTCTCTCTCTCTCTCTCTCTCTCTGTGTGTGTGTGTGTGCTACAGAACATGATATTATAGTCAATGTTTTTCTCCCCAATCCCGCCACTTTGTCCAAGGATCGGCTAGCTAGCTCTGCCGTGGCCGTGATCTGGCTCAATATAATTAGAGGGTGATGTCACTCCGTGGTGATGTCAATAGGAATATCAGGCCATGATCACATCAAAGCACTGTTGCCATGGTGACTAAGTGCCATTGCTGTCACCCCCTATTCAGAGAGAGAGAGAGAGAGAGAGAGAGAGAGAGAGAGAGAGAGAGAGAGAGAGAGAGAGGACTAAAGCAGTGATATGGCCAGACAGAGAGAGGGAGGGAGCCAGGGCCTTGATGTTTATATACTTGTGTGTGTGTGCATGCTAGACTTTGTGTATGCCTAAAGAGGAACTGTGCATTTCTGTGTGTGTGTGTCTGTATCTGTCTGTGTGTGTGTGTGTGTGTCTGTGTGTGTGTCTGACCCGCTCTATCCTTACCCCTCCGTCTCACAGGACAGTGACGGGGACAAGAGCGATGACAACCTTGTCGTGGACGTCTCTAACGAGGTGAGTCTTTACAGGAGAGCAGGCCCACTGTGTACAACGTTACAACCGTAGTCAAACTAACCATCAGTCACTCACCGTGTACAACGTTACAACCGTAGTCAAACTAACCATCAGTCACTCACCGTGTACAACGTTACAACCGTAGTCAAACTAACCATCAGTCACCCACTGTGTACAACGTTACAACCGTAGTCAAACTAACCATCAGTCACCCACCGTGTACAACGTTACAACCGTAGTCAAACTAACCATCAGTCACCCACCGTGTACAACGTTACAACCGTAGTCAAACTAACCATCAGTCACTCACCGTGTCTCCACAGCCGCAGCACTGGCTAAAACTGGTCCCTATTGGCTCGACACTCCCTCCTCATCAACCAATCCTCTCATCCTCTCTCTCACCCCGTCTCTGCAGTGCACAGGGTTGATTAAGCGTAGTGAAATTAGACAGTAGCGGTGCGGCCTTGTAAATAGTGAATATTATTATGTAAGCTCATTAAGACCTGCCGCTGTTCCCTCCCGGTGAGTACAGTTTATCCCTGCTGTACTAGCGAGCGCAACGCAGCCCCAAAGCACGCTCTCTCTCTCCCTCTCATCTGATACTAGCTACTGGAGTCTGCTTCATTTATTTATGCAAAGCCGTTTATGCCCTCAGAATATTTTAATTCCTGAAATACTTCACGCTGTGTACCAAAATATGTTTTATCTAAGCCTTCTGTATTTTGATACCGGCGCACAAAGCACAAAAAGCACGTAGCGCGTCTCTCGTGTGATTTGGAATGCAGCACAATGTGAAAATGTGACAAATCTTCGTAGTGGGAGTGAGAGGGCGGGTCTCTGGTGACTCCTATTCTACTGAGGTAGACTGTGGATGTCTACTCTGCACTGCTTAGGCTGCAGCCCGCCTCCTGACACAGCTGCTGACTGCAGCACAGCGGGAGCGGTGGGACTGAGGTGGGGGCTCTGCTGGTGAGGCTGGCAGGCTGTGGTAGGACTGTAGTCTGACTGTAGATAAGGGGAGTCTGACTGTAGACCAGGGGAGTCTGACTGTAGACCAGGAGAGTCTGACTGTAGACCAGGAGAGTCTGACTGTAGTCTGACTGTAGACCAGGGGAGTCTGACTGTAGTCTGACTGTAAACCAGGAGAGTCTGACTGAAGACAGACTGTAGACCAGGGGAGTCTGACTGTAGACAGACTGTAGACCAGGGGAGTCTGACTGTAGACAGACTGTAGACCCTGCTCCTGGAGAGCTACAGGGTGTGCAACCCTTTCATTCCAGCCTAGCTCTAGCACAGCTCGTTCTACTAATGAGCTGAACATCAGGGAGTTGATTAGGCTGAATCAAGTGTTATAGCCTAGCGCCAGAGCAAACATCTACAGCGTTCTGGGCTGTGTACAGTCAATGGGTGCCCTCCAGCAGGGACGCCATTTACGGTGACATGTTGGTGCCTGTTTCTCTGTCTGTCTTTGTCACCAGGAGCCCAACTCTCCCGCAGGCAGCCCCTCTCACTCCCCCCGCGGGAACGGCCTGGACCGGGCCCCCACCCTGAGGAAAGAGCTACCGGGGTCCCCCAGCCCCGGGATGGCCCCCTCCTCCCCCCCTCCACGCAGCCCCACCCCCGGGAAAGCTAAGGACCCAGCACAGGTATAGTGTTTAGGACAACGCTTCAGGAGCTTAATGACTTAGTGCTAATCGTATGATTGTTTAATCAACTTATAATGTATTTTATTCCCCCCCCCCCCCCCCCCCCCCCCCCCATGCAGATGGAGAAGTCCCAGTCTCCATCGTCCAAGTCCAGCACGCCCTCCCCCTCCCACCGCGAGGCCCTGACCCCCGGCCTCCCAGGCCCCAGTACCTCCTGCCTTCGCCTGGTCAGCAAAGCCGCCTCCTCAGCGGACCCCCTGGGTGAGACTGCTACTCCACCTGTACACCCCTGTTACAACCATGATGGTACCTTCCTATGATGGTGTCCCCCTGTATTACCATGATGGTACCTTCCTTAGATGATGTACCCTGTTACACCCATGATGGTACCTTCCCATGATGATGTACCCCCCTGTTACACCCATGATGGTACCTTCCTTAGATGGTGTCCCCCTGTTACACCCATGATGGCATCTTCCTATGATGGTGTACCCCTGTATTACCATGATGGTACCTTCCTATGATGATGTATCCCTGTGTGGCCTATCTGCTAGAGTATACTCCATAGAAGCATCACTTGGAAAATAAGACCAAGTCATTCTTTCTGGAAGAGCCTATATTTGAATTGGCTTATCACTGACGCACTACAATGCATTAGACTCTAATGATTAGAGTGTCAACCTAGTCACTGTCCAGACAACTCTAGCAGTTAGACTCCCTCTCTGATCCTCAGTGACGGTGTGTGTGTGTGTGTGTGTGTGTGTGCGTGTGCGTGTGTGTGTGTGTGTGTGTGCGTGCGTGTGTGTTGTCTACCTCCCCCCCCCCACCCCCCCGCCCCGCCCCCAGCTCTCCGCAGCCCCCTGTCTGTGCCCTCCGGCTCGTACCCGGCTCATTTTGGGGTGGTGTCCCACGCAGGCCTCAACGGGGAGCTGGCCAGCCCCGGGGGATTCGGGGGCGCCCTCACCCTCTCCCCCCAAATCAGTGCCGCCGCCGCTGCGAACGCTTACACCCGCAGCCCCATGGTGAGTTACCCTCCCTCCCTCTCTGGACCAAAATATGGTTTATATGTTTATATGTACAGGACCAGTCAAAAGTTTGGACACACCTTCTCATTCAATGGTTTTTCTTTATTTGTATTATTTTCTACATTTTGTAGATTAATATTGAAGACATCAAAACTATGAAGGAACACATATGGAATTATGTAGTCAACAAATTTTTTTTAAACAAACCAGAATATGGATTATATTTTAGATTCTTCAAAGTAGCCACCTTTTGCTTTGATGACAGCTTTGCACACTCTTGGCAAGTTTGTGTCCAAACTTTTGACTGGTACTGTATGTTTATATGTTCGTTTTTTGATATATTTGTTTCAAGTTTCAAGTTTCAAGTTTCAAGTTTATTGTTACGTCTCATACACAAGTGCAGGGAGTAAAATTCTTAGGCTCGGTTCCATGACAATGCAGCATACAAAAATACAAATAATACAATACAATTCTTGTTCTATTCTACTGTGGTATTTACCCTCTCTCTGGATTGTCTGTATTAGAGGGTTTCTTATTAGTTGTTCACTTGGAGTCGGGGGAGTCTGGTGAGGAGGTAGGAAGGGGAGGACGGCCTGATTCCAATGGATTGGAACAGAATGACCTTCCTCTGATTCCTACCTCCACCAGCAGCCTTCCTCGTTTGGAGGCTCGTGTTGGGTGATTGGTCAAGACTTCATTCAGCCTTTATGAGTGGAACAGACAGGACAGGAGCTGCTGGTACTGTGTCCGGTATAGAGTCCTAATACTGGCCTGGTCCTCTAGGTGGCGTATGAGTCCCGGTCCCACCTCAGGGCCCCTGGGCTGTCTTCCTCCATGCCTGGATCCTCCGCTGGCAAACCGTGAGTTTGTCTCCTCTTCACACCCACACTTAGAACAGCTATGTTGTTGTTGTTATTGGTGTTTTCAGCTGGGGAAAGGTCTCTCACTTTCAATATTTAATTGAACAACAGCCTTGGTGTCGGTATTGTATTGATCGGCCATCAGAAATAATAACATTTCTATCCTTGCCCCTGTAATGCAATCTTCGCTCCTGCACTCTGCCAGAGGGTATTGTGTGGATGGTAATTGACAGGGTTGTGGCAAATATTTCTCTGATTTCAATGCCGTTATATTGTTGTCATCAGGGCTGTCTTCAGAGGCTCTACATCACTTGTGTGAGTGTGTGTGGGTGGGTTGGTGTGTGTGTGTGTGTGTGTGTGTGTGTGTGTGTGTGTGTGTGTGTGTGTGTGTGTGGTATATCTGTGTGTGTGTGTGTGTGTGTGTGTGTGTGTGCGCAATTGCAGCTTTTAATGGTTTGCACTCGTCCCTCCCTCATCCCTCTCTCTCTCTCCCTCCCTCCCTCCCTCATCTCTCTCCTCCCTCATCCCTCTCCCTCCCTCCTCCCTCATCCCTCTCCCTCCCTCCCTCTCCTCTCTCCCTCCCTCCCTCCCTCTCCTCTCTCTCTCCCTCTCCTCATCCCTCTCTCCAGTGCCTACTCTTTCCACGTGAGTGCCGATGGCCAGATGCAGCCGGTGCCCTTCCCTCCGGACGCCCTGCTGGGCCCGGGCATCCCGCGGCACGCCCGTCAGATCCACACTCTGAACCACGGAGAGGTGGTGTGTGCCGTCACCATCAGCACCTCAACACGCCACGTCTACACCGGGGGCAAGGGCTGTGTCAAGGTGTGGGACATCAGCCAGCCTGGCACCAAGAGTGCCATGGCCCAGCTCGACTGTCTGGTGAGGAGTGAGACACACACACACACACACACACACACACACACACACACACTATGAAATCGCAGGACACGCACTGACACTGATTATAGAGGGATGAACGCACATGCTGACACTAATTATAGAAGGACACACACACACACACACACACACACAGACTGACTGGACACACACTCACGTCACTGCAGGACAAACTGACATTAATTATAGAGGGATGAACACACACACTGGCACTAATTATAGAAGGACAAACACACACATACTGACTGGACATAGACACACACACACATAGACAAACCCAAACACACATTGTCCCACTGATTTATAGGTAGAGAATGGGGGCAATACTCTCTATTGGTCCAATACACTTGCTTTCTCTTTTATCCAATCAGAACAGGGATAACTACATACGCTCCTGCAAGCTCCTCCCCGATGGGCGGACCCTCATTGTCGGAGGGGAAGCCAGCACGCTGTCAATCTGGGACTTGGCCACGCCCACCCCGCGCATCAAGGCGGAGTTGACGTCGTCTGCCCCCGCCTGCTACGCTCTGGCCATCTCCCCCGACAACAAGGTCTGCTTCTCTTGCTGCAGCGACGGAAACATCGTAGTCTGGGACCTGCACAACCAGACCCTGGTCAGGTGAGAGGGGGAGGAGGGGGAGGAGGAGGAGGAGGGGAGAGGGGGAGGAGGAGGAGGAGGAGGGGAGAGGAATGGAGGAGTGGAGGAGTAGAGGAGGTAGTTGTACGTCCGTGAGCGTGTGTCTCTGCTCCTCCATCCAGGCAGTTCCAGGGTCACACTGACGGGGCCAGCTGTATCGACATCTCCAACGATGGGACCAAACTGTGGACGGGGGGGCTGGACAACACAGTCCGCTGCTGGGACCTCAGAGAGGGACGGCAGCTCCAGCAGCATGACTTCACCTCGCAGGTACGCTACACCGCACTGTGTGTGTGTGTGTGTGTGTGTGTGTGTGTGTGTGTGTGTGTGTGTGTGTGTGTGTGTGTGTGTGTGTGTGTGTGTGTGTGTGTGTGTGTGTGTGTGTGTGAGACAGAAAGGCAGTTTTCGTTGGTGGAACTGAACCTGTTTTTCTACATTTTTCTAAGCCAATTGATGTCTGGCCCAGCCCAGTTCTACTACCTCTCCTTCTCTCTCAGTTGATGGCGTTGATGGTCTTTGTCAAATGTGCTTCATTCAGGCATGTAATGAGTTTCTCTCCCTCCCCTCCTCTCCTTCTCCCTCCCTCCCTCCCTCCCTCCCTCCCTCCCTCCCCCTCCCTCCCTCCCTCCCTCCCTCCCTCCCTCCCTCCTCTCTCCCCTCCCTCTCCCTCTCTCCCTCCCCTCTCTCCCTCCTCTCCCTCTCTCCCTCCCTCTCTCTCTCCCTCCCTCTCTCTCTCTCTCTCTCCTTCTCTCTCCTTCTCTCCCTCCCTCCCTCTCCCTGCCTCTCTCTCTCTCTCTCTCTCTCTCTCTCTCACCCTCTCTCTTCACTCCCCCCCCCCCCCCCCCCCCCCTCATTGTGCCTCCTTCCCTCAATCTCTCCCTCCCCTCCCTCCCTCCCTCCCTCCCTTCTCTCTCCCCTCCCCTCCCTCCCTCCTGTAGATCTTCTCTCTGGGCTACTGTCCTACAGGAGAGTGGCTGGCAGTGGGGATGGAGAGCAGTAATGTAGAAGTGCTGCACGTCTCCAAACCAGACAAGTACCAGCTGCACCTCCACGAGAGCTGTGTGCTCTCCCTCAAGTTCGCCTCCTGTGGTATGTAGGGCTTAGTGCACCCTTCTTCACACACTCCTCACTTCCACTTATGCTAATAATGCAGATGTGTAGTGCTTCCATACATCCGCTAATCTGTGTGTGTGTGTGTGCCTGTGTGTGTGCGCGTGTGTGTGTGTGTGTGCCTGTGTATCTGCGCATGTGTGTGTGTGTGTGTGTGTGTGTGCCTGTGTATCTGCGCATGTGTGTGTGTGTGTGTGTGTGTGTGTGTGTGTGTGTGTGTGTGTGCGTGCGTGTATGTGTGTGTGTGTGCGTGTGTATGTATGTCTTTTTGTTGTGTATGTGTCCCCTTAAGGCAAGTGGTTCGTGAGCACAGGGAAGGACAATCTGTTGAATGCGTGGAGGACGCCGTATGGAGCCAGCATTTTCCAGGTGGGTGTCAGTGAGAGGCTGGAACAGCGATCAGGGAAACCATCACTAACCCTATCTCTGTGTCCCACCCCCATCACTAATATCCCTATCCCACCCCCAGGACCAATCCTGGTCTACTAATCTCCTGCTGTACCACAGCAGAGTGTGTGTGTGTGTGTGTGTGTGTGTGTGTGGTGTGTGTGTGTGTGTGTGTGTGTGTGTGTGTGTGTGTGTGTGTGTGTGTGTGTGTGTGTGTGTGTGTGTGTGTGTGTGTGTGTGTGTGTGTGTGTGTGTGTGTGTGTGTGTGTGTGTGTGTGTGAGAGGGATAGAGGGATAGCGATGCTGTTGATCCCAGATGTGTTGATCCAAGGTGACTTACTGGGGTTTATCAGGGAGAACAGACTGTACACATACACGCGCCCACACAGATACACACACACACACACACACACAGCGTAATGCTCAACAACCCCTCCAGCATCACTGATCCAATTTAAACCACTCTTAATTTGATAAACAGGGACACCAACATCCAAAAAAATGTTGTATGAGGAAATAGGAAATACGTCGCGATTTTTTTTTAGAATAGGTCTTTAGTGGTTTTCCTCCTGGTGTGAGTGTGACGGGTTATGGGAGCGAAAGGGCCTTTTTCTGAGGGGGGAGACTGTGTGGGAGGCAGGCGGTGTGGCTGTCATATTTCTGTTTGCCAGAGCCGAGCGGGAAGAATCCGCAGCCTTGGCGGTTAGTGTCTCTCCCCAGGGCTCTGATGAGCACAGAGGCTATCTGCTTTGTTATCCAAATGCCAAATGGCTCTCCGCCCCCCCCCCCCCACCCACCCCCCCCGCCTTCCCGCATGAAGTCTCACACTCTCACTATCTTGCTTCCTCTCTCTCCCTCTCTCCTGCCTTCCCCC
>NW_028153094.1:10000-11279 GCF_951799395.1 Argentina silus
CCTCTCTCTCTCTCTCTCTCTCTCTCCCTCTCTCTCTCTCTCTCTCTCTCTCTCTCCCTCTCTCTCTCTCTCAGCGCTATCTCCCTAATGCTTGTTGTGGAAATTGAAAACAGCACTTTAGGAAAAGGAAAAGTTTCAAGCAGCGAGAAGCCGTGTGCGACCGCACGGGTTTGTGATTGCGTCTAATTTGGTGGCGAGGGAGAAATCATTTACCCGTGGTGATTGGCTCCCCCCCCCGGGGATGCAGGGCTCCTATTGGACAGGGATTAATGATGACACACTCAGTGACTGGAAGTAACGCTCCTCTGGGATTTGCTGCATGCAGCTAGCTTTGATAAACAGTTGACAGTCACTTGTATAGAAATGCACTTATGATAGCGTGTGGGGATTAAGAAATAGGATTATCTCCTAAACAGCTATAATAGTGTTATAATCTGTCACTCCGTATGAGGCGTCACATGTCTGGTGGAGGGAAAGGCAAGTTCACATAAAGAGGATTAAAATGATTCCACACCAACAAAAGATGATGTTCCTCTGTATTTATATCAACACAATTTAAACTATACAACGTGACGTTTTGTCACTGCGTTGTGTTTATATTTAATGATCTATGAGTGTAGTGGTCAGTGCGACAGCTCGAAGTTTTGGAAGAAAAAAACTAAATTATGAAAAGAAAAAGAACTTGCTTTCTTCCTTTCTCTCGCGCTGTGACTGCCGATGGCACTTGTTCTTATCGAAGGTTTTACTCACGATGACTGATAGTATAGTCGACTCACGTACTTTAGACAGATGTACCAATAGCACAGGTGTCAAACTCATTCCATGGAGGGCCGAGTGTTTTTCCTTTCAATTAAGACCTTGTCAACCAGGTGAGGGGAGTTCCATACTAATTAGTGATGACTACTTAATTCATCAATCAAGTAGATGGGAAGAGCAAAAACCTGTAGACACTCGGCCCTCTGTGGAATATGTTTGACACCAATGACCTATAGTAAGTCGCTTTGGATAAAAGCGTCTGCTACATTTATATTTATGGCATTTAGCAGACGCCTTTATCCAAAGCGACTTACAACAAATACATTTGTCTAAGTAAGTGAATCATCTATCCATCGGTCATCATAAGATAAAGTAATCAATGCTCAGACCAGGGGCCATAGGCAGTCACAATGCCTATATTTTTTATTTATTTATTTATTTTATTTTAAATGACTTCAGAAATAAAAAAATAAGTGTGTCTTGCAGATCTGGCCCTGTTAGGTGGTTGTCAGTTGAGATATCT
>NW_028153093.1:0-2500 GCF_951799395.1 Argentina silus
CACCCAGGAACCCTAACCCTAACCCTACACCCAGGAACCCTAACCCTACACCCAGGAACCCTAACCCTAACCCTACACCCAGGAACCCTAACCCTAATCCTACACCCAGGAACCCTAACCCTACACCCAGGAACCCTAACCGACACCCAGGAACCCTAACCCTACACCAGCAACCCTAACCCTAACCCTACACCCAGGAACCTAACCCTACACCAGGAACCCTAACCTAACCCTACACCCAGGAAGCATCACAGACCCACAACATGCTATCTCTCCACCACATGCTATCTCTCCAGAACACGCTATCTCTCCAGAACATTCTATCTCTTCAGAACATGTTATCTCTCCAGAACATGCTATCTCTCCACAACATGCTATCTCTCCACAACATGCTATCTCTCCAGACATGCTATCTCTATCTCTCCAGAACATGCTATCTCTCCAGAACATGCTATCTCTTCACAACATGCTATCTCTCACAACATGGTATCTCTATCTCTCCAGAACATGCTATCTCTCCAGAACATGCTATCTCTCCAGAAACATGCTATCTCTCCAGAACATGCTATCTCTCCAGAACATGCTATCGCTATCTCTCCAGAAATGCTATCTTTCCAGAACATGCTATCTTTCCAGAACATGCTATCTCTATCTCTCCAGAACATTCTATCTCTCCAGAACATGCTATCTCTTCACACATGCTATCTCTTCACAACATGCTATCTCTCCAGAACATGCTATCTCTATCTCTCCAGAACATGCTATCTCTCCAGAACATGCTATCGCTATCTCTCCAGAACATGCTATCTCTCCAGAACATGCTATCTCTCCAGAACATGCTATCTCTATCTCTCCAGAACATGCTATCTATCTCTCCAGAACATTCTATCTCTCCAGAACATGCTATCTCTATCTCTCCAGAACATGCTATCTCTTCAGAACATGCTATCTCTCCAGCTGCCAATCAAACATCCTCCATCATGCAACTGCCTGGGGCTCTCCAATTATTCTCAGCCCCCCCCCCACCCATGTGTGTGTGTGTGTGTGTGTGTGTGTGTGTGTGTGTGTGTGTGTGTGTGTGTGTGTGTGTGTGTGTGTGTGTGTGTGTGGGTTTAACATGTCTCTGAATGACCTTATCATATTCATACATGATCTGTGTTGGCTAGGAACCAGTTTATCTTTGAATAACTTTCACCCCCCTCCCTCTCCCTCCCTCTCTCTCCCCCTCTTTCTCCCTCTCCACCCTCTCTCTCCCTCCTCTCTCCCCCTCTCTCTCTCTGTCTCCATCTCTCACCCCCCTCCCTCTCCCCCCTCTCTCCCCCTCTCTTTCTCTCTCCGTCCCTCTCTCTCCCCCTCTCTCTCTCTCTCCCTCCCTATCTCTCCCCCTCTCTCTCTCTCCCTCCCTCTCTCTCCCCTCTCTCTCTCTCTCCCCTCCCTCTCCCTCCCTCTCTCTTCCTCTCCCTCTCCCTCCCTCCCTCTCCCTCCCTCTCTCACCCCCCTCCCTCTCCCTCCCTCTCTCCCTCCTCTTCTCCCCCTCCCTCTCCCTCCCTCTCTCCCCCTCTCTCTCTCTCTCCCTCCCCTCTCTCTCCCCCTCTCTCTCTCTCTCCCTCCTCTCTCCCCCTCTCTCTCTCTCTCCCTCCCTCTCTCTCCCCCTCTCTCTCTCTCTCTCTCTCCCTCCCTCTCCCTCCCTCTCTCTCTCAAACCCCCCTCCCTCTCCCTCCCTCTCTCACCCCCCTCCCTCTCCCTCCCTCTCTCCCCCTCTCTCTCTCACCCCCCTCCCTCTCCCTCCCTCCCTCCCTCTCCCTCCCTCTCTCACCCCCCTCCTCTCCCTCCCTCTCTCACCCCCTCCCTCTCCCTCCCTCTCTCCCCCTCTCTCTCTCCCCTCTCTCTCTCTCTCTCTCCATCTCATTCTCCTTTCTATCTACAGTGTCTTATCTCTCTCCCTCTTTCTTCATTCTCTCTCTCCCCCTCTTCTCCACATCCCACCTCCCCTTTTCCCCCTCCCTCAGGATTTAATTCAATAACCCCCCCTGCTGAGAGGCCTTACCCAGAATGCCCTATTCCAGCTACTCAGCAGGAAGTAGGCCCCCCCCCCCCAGGGTGGTTCACTAAATGTAACTGACTGGTCCTGTTATTGTTCCTCCTCTCCTCTCCTCTCCTCTCTCTCCTCTCCTCTCCTCTCCTCTCCTCTCCTCCTCTCCTCTCCTCTCTCCTCTCCTCTCCTCTCCTCTCTCCTCTCCTCTCCTCTCCTCTCCTCTCCTCTCCTCCAGACCAGATTGCAGTGTTGCAGTGGGACTGTATAGTAGAGATGGACTTGGCAGAGGACCAGGTCCCAGCTTGCTGCCTTCCTCACACCATTGCAGGCTGTGTGTGTGTGTGTGTGTGTGTGTGTGTGTGTGTGTGTGTGTGTGTGTGTACAGGGGAGCTGCACAGTCTTCTGGGCTGCTGTGGTTGTTTAAGCCAGGCATGGAATTTATGTCACAACACATTCATATCCCTG
>NW_028153092.1:0-4670 GCF_951799395.1 Argentina silus
ATAATAATAATAATGTTTATTGTCTCAAATAACATAAATTCATATACATACAATCAATCAGCCGATCAACTACTAAACACATTTAAGACAATGGAAAAGAAGCAAATTGCTTATGTTTCCTTTTTCAATTATAAATTAAATATATTATGCGCCACGATGTCTAGATAAAAAAAAAAAAAAAAAAAAAAAAAAAAAAAGTTTTTCACAAGTGATTCCTAATACAAGTATACCACATTTGTATAATCAATAACTTGTTTGTTATAAGATATGATAAAAAAGGTTACCACAAATAAGTCATTCACATATAATAATACATAGGACTATTATACTAAATTATACTGGTATATCACAATTGACTAGAGTAGTCTTGTTCGTAGGTTCCCCATATGTAGTGTTTCACTGTCTTTTTAAAAATATAAGTAGACGTACAATCATCCAAGTGGTTCTTTTTAACAATAGTATTCCATAATTTGGGACCAACATATGCCAGTGTATTTTGTCTGGTGTTGGTTTTACAGTATGGTATTTTATAAACTGTTTCTTGTCTCATGTTATAACTGTGTAAAGTAGTATGATGTGTAAGCATGTCATTAAATATATTTGGTAACATACCCCTATTATGTTTATACATTAGCACGCAGCTTATATATTTGTTTAGTTGATAAATGTTCATAATTTGATATGTCTTGAATAAAAACTGTGTGTGGTTTCTAAATCCAACATGACTAATTATTCGTATTATTCTTTTCTGCAATATATAAATTTTAGATAAATATATTGTTGGGGCTCTTCCCCATACTACATTACAATAAGTAATATATGGGTAAATAAATGTATAATATAGGTTAACCAATGTCTTCTTGTTCAGTTTGCTCTTTACCTTTTTGATAATGCCTATGCTCTTAGAAATTTTATTACATATGTACTTTATATGGTTACTCCAGTTGATTTTATTATCTATTATCACTCCCAAAAATTGCGTATGATTAACAGTGTCTATTCCTATTCCATCTATGTATATGTCATTACATCTGTTTCTTATACTGGGAGTACTGCTAAAGGTCATTGTACATGTTTTTTTTATATTCAGTGAGAGTTTATTAGTTTTGAGCCAAAGTGATAGCTTTTTTATTTCAATATTTAAATCTTTTTCCATTTTTTGCAAATCTTTCCCTTGGATAAAGATGTTAGTATCATCTGCATACATAATGGGAAAGGTGATCTGAGAAACAGCACCTAAATCATTTATATATATAAGGAATAGTAAGGGTCCTAATATTGACCCTTGTGGTACTCCACATGTTATATTTTTAAGAACAGAATTGATTCCATTAAATTTTACTGTTTGTTGTCTTCCATACAAATAACTTTGAAACCACTGGAGCGCTATTCCTCTGATTCCATAATGATCAAGTTTTCTTAATAGGATATCATGGTTAACAGTATCAAATGCTTTAGCAAAATCTAAAAATAGTCCAATTACATGTTCTTTTTTGTCCATTGCACTGGTTATTTTGTCAATTAATATTGTTAGAGCCATATACGTTGAATATCCTTTTTTAAATCCAAACTGGGAGTTTGACAAAACATTGTGTTTAACTATATATTTATTTAATCTATTATATATTAATCTTTCAACAATCTTTGAAAATACTGGTAATATAGAAATAGGTCTATAGTTTTTAATTAGTGTAGCATCACCTTTCTTAAAAATGGGCACTACATTAGCTATTTTTAGTTCATCTGGTACATATCCTTTATCAAATGATAAATTTATAATGTGGCATAATGGCCCAATCATACCAGAGTAAGTCTGTTTGATAATATTTGGTTTAATGCCATCCCAGCCGGAACTACAATTTTTCAATTTCTCTATAATTATCCTTATCTCATCTGTGGTTGCAGGTGCTAAAAACATAGAGTTTTTATAAATTCCATTAAGATAATCGTTAGGCTTTTCTGTGACGAATGGTATTTCATTAGCTAATTCTGATCCAACGGTCGTGAAATATTCATTAAATTTATCAGCTATTAATTGCTTGTTTTGTGTTAAGTTACCATTGATTAAGAACTCTTGGCTACATGAAAATGCTGTCCTCTTGCTTATGATTTCCCTTATCACATGCCAAGCTTTTTTCAAGTTGCTCTTGTGCTTATCAAACTCCTTCTGATAGTGATAGTTTTCTGCTATATTAATAAGTTGCCTTAATTTGTTTTTGTATCTTTTATAATTAATTTCATTGAACACTGTTGGTTTTCTCAAGAAAAACATATATAGTTTGTGTTTTGTTTTTATAGAATTCCTAAACCCTTTGGTGATCCATACTCTATGTTTCCCTTTTCTTACCTTTTTTTTAGCTAGGGGGAATGATTTATCATATGCCAGTGAAATTTTCTTTAAAAATGAAGTATAACTTTTTTGGGGATCTTCAGATGCATAAACATCATTCCAACATATTGTATCTATCATACTTTTGAATGAGGCAATCGTTTGATCATTATATATTCTGGTCTCTATCGTTACATCATCTTTTATATCATTATTCAGCTTAGTTAGTAGAAATATTGGTAAGTGATCAGAAATGTCTGTATATAATATTCCATGCAGTTGATTATATTCACCAAGTATATCATTACTGTATATATTGTCTATTAATGTGGCTGTAGTTGGTGTTATTCTAGTGGGCTTAGTAATTTGAGGTATTAGTGAGTTTGAAAACATTGTATCTACATAGTCATGAGTTTCCATATGGTGATCATAGTTTAGTAAATTGATGTTAAAATCACCCATGATATAACACTGTTTATTTTCAATTTTTAGTGAATGTATAATTTTAACGATTTGTTCTGTAAAAGCATTAATATTTGTATTTGGTGGTCTGTAAACTACACCTACCAATATTTTCTTTTTCTGTTTCTTGAACTGAGACTTGACTTCAACAAAAAGACATTCTATGTGTTCAGTCATAATATTAATTTCTGGCCTTTCTACGTAATCATATGATCTGTGTATATACATAGATACTCCTCCTCCTTTTCTGGAAGGTCTCGTAAGATGAATACTTCTGTATTCTGGTAATTCGTAAATATCTGAGGTTTCGTTGTTTAACCATGTTTCACTTAACGCAATTATCGAAAATTGTAGATCTATCAATGTTAGGTAGTTGCTCAGCTTGTCAATATTTTTCGGTATACTTCTAATATTCAGATGCATTAAGGAAAGTCCTCTAGTATAGTTGTCATTGCATTTTATGATTTCATTGATATCATTCTCAAGGTAGTATTTGGTAGTAAGTGCAGTGTTGCTTGTTGCAAGGAGATTGCAATCAGGATCTAAATCTCCCATGTTAAGGTTACTGTTTTCATAGTCAAACTCATCATCTGGAGATGATGCAATTCTAGTTAAGTGACTCGTTTCAGTTATTATTAACTATATATATTTATACTCCTGTGGTAAACGTAATGATTTTCAAACATATTAACAGCATACATTGTTGTGTGGCTACTCGCATATAGTAATGATATTAATTCATTAGTAAGATGTAACGTGATTAAAAAAAAATATAATAATAACATAATTGGATAGGGTACAAGTCAATGGGTCTGGCAGAAGCAGATGATTTCTAGCCTATTCAATGTATAGCATCAGAATGTAGATGTAGATCTACTGTACACGACAAATGTCAACATTTTCTAGCGATGATTTGATTTTCAACGACACTACACATAGTAGTGTCTAGAAATTGTTCACGACAAATGTCAAGATTTTCTAGCGATGATTTGATTTTCAACGACACTACACATAGTAGTGTCTAGAAATTGTTCAGTTCGTCTTCACTGTTGATGTTACCAATTTTCCCTTGTAGATCTTTGATCATGATCCTTCCGTCATATGACCAACAGTCTTGGATTTTGTGTAGTCTTTTCAACGATCGTGCTACGTACAGTAGCCTGGATCTTGTTTTGGTAAGATCCTCTGTAATGTACACATCCGGGTACTTACTTCGGAGGGATTTCCTTCCTTTGATGAATGTTGTTTTCGACTTATAGTCTTTAAACTGGATGATGATTTGTCGCGCATGGTGCTTGTTTGTCAGCGAGTTTCGCGGCCCTATACGGTGTAGTCTATTGATGTTGTCTAGTGTGATGTGATCTTGGAGATTCATATCTCCAATCAAGTTTGTTGTGATCTTTTCAAGATCTTCTCCATTTTTGTTTTCTTCCATCCCAGTTATTCTAATTGAAGTTCTGCGGCTATACTGCTCCAGGTTATCCACTTGGGCCTCTAGGTGTGTGACATTTTGCTCAAGTTGTTTGATCTTTGTTTCTTTATTTGTCACTGCCTTCTCCAGTCTGTCCAATCGTGCGGTGATTTTATCAGTCACAATGGCAGCAATTCGTTCCGCTAGATGGGCAACAACATTGTCGTCTTTCATTGCTTCCTTGATCTGATGTAATAGATCGTCACTGCCACTGCCACCACCAGTGGCCGAGGCCGTTCTCGGTTTGCCCATTGTATAGATGATTGGTGTCGAATTGTCAATAGACGTGTAAGCAGAAACACTTCTGGGGTGCAGTACACGGTCCAATGCAGATTGGTAATTCAGCAATGCACCTATTGGGCGATACTAGGTAAAGTTAGTTAATGTAGAGACTTTCTTCCATATATA
>NW_028153091.1:0-7500 GCF_951799395.1 Argentina silus
TCTCACAGCCTCCCCCAGCCTTCCACAGCCTCCCCCAGCCTCCCCCAGCCTCCCCCAGCCTCTCACAGCCTCCCACAGCCTGAGGGGGGAGAGGGGGGGGGGGGGGGGGGAAGAGAGAGTGTCTTTCTGGGTCTGTGAAGATGTGGTGATTATGAAGTGTCTGTTTATCTGGCTGAGTTGATGTTGAGTGTTTGAGCCTGTAGGGGGCAGCAACCTGAGTGTGTCTGTCTCCCTGCAGCTCCCATGCTGCCAGAGATCAAGTTCACCAAGATCAACATCAGCTTCCTGGAGACCTTCGCCGTGGTGTTTGGAATGGAGGGGGAGGCGGCTACGCTGTCTGCTACCATGACGATCAGCCCCAACCTCGCCAACCTGCAGCCCGAGGCCCAGTGGTTCAGAGATGGTAGTTTATTATACTACTACTTACTACTACTATACTACTACTATACTATTACTATACTATTACTATACTACTACTATACTACTATACTACTACTATACTATTACTATACTATTACTATACTACTACTATACTACTACTATACTATTACTATACTACTATACTACTACTATACTATTACTATACTATTACTATACTACTACTATACTATTACTACACTACTACTACTATACTACTACTATACTATTACTATACTACTATACTATTACTATACTACTACTACTACTATACTATTACTATACTACTATACTATTACTATACTATTACTATACTACTACTATACTATTACTATACTATTACTATACTATTACTATACTACTACTATACTATTACTATACTACTACTACTACTACTATACTACTACTACTACTACTACTATACTACTACTATGCTACTACTATACTATTACTATAATACTACTACTACTACTACTACTACTACTATACTACTACTATACTACTACTATACTATTACTATACTACTACTATACTATTACTATAAAACTACTACTACTACTACTATACTACTACTATACTATTACTATACTACTATACTACTACTACTACTACTATACTACTATACTACTACTATACTAGTACTATACTACTACTACTATACTACTACTATACTACTACTATTACTATACTACTACTATACTATTACTATACTACTATACTACTACTACTATACTACTACTATACTACTACTACTACTATTACTATACTACTACTATACTACTACTATACTACTACTACTACTATACTATTACTATACTACTACTATACTACTACTATACTACTATACTCCTACTACTACTATACTATTACTATACTACTGCTATGCTACTACTACTACTATTACTACTACTACTATACTACTACTACTATACTACTACTACTATACTATTACTACTACTACTACTATACTACTTCTATACTACTACTACTATACTATTACTACTACTACTACTATACTACTACGATACTACTACTACTATACTACTACACTACTAGTACTATTACTATAACTATACTACTGCTATTACACTACTATACTACTGTGTGTGTGTGTGTGTGTGTGTGTGTGTGTTAGACGTCCGTCTGAGTGAGTCCAGGTGGGTGCAGATGGAGCAGGGCCGGTGCTCTGCCAAGCTGACTCTTCCTCACCTCAACAAGGATGATGAGGGTCTGTACACACTCCGTATGGTCACCAGGGGTGGAGACGCTGTACACAGCGCCTTCGTCTCCGTGGCAGGTAAACACACACACACACCTGTACTACACACTACACACACACACACACACACACACACACACACACACACACACACACACACACACACACCTGTACTACACACTACACACACACACACACACACACACACACACCTGTACTACACACTACACCCACACACACACACACACACACACACACACACACACCTGTCCTGTCATTAAACACAGGATTATATCATGCATATCTGTGGACTATAATCACACTTCACATCAACAAACTGTCTTCTAACTTCTGAATATAACCCCCCCCCCCCAGACGCCCCCCCCCCGGTCCCCGGGGCGCCAGGTGCCCCCATGGACATCAAGATCCACGACGCCAACAGGGATTACGTCATCGTGTCCTGGAAACCCCCCAACACCACCACCGAGGGTCCCATCCTGGGATACTTCGTAGACAGGTGACATACAGGTGTTATTGTGGACAGGTGAACAGCCACAGTCACACAGCTGAGGGAGGAAACCTCATCAAACCAAAACAGACGAAAATCTGAAAATGTCTTATCATTCTTCGGGAAAATAAAATAAATGTTGAAACGTTCGCTAAGGTAACCTTTCCAACCTAAGCTCTCCACCTCAGCCAGTCAGAGGACATGTGTGTGTGTGTGTGTCTGCAGGTGTGAGGTGGGGACAGAGAACTGGGCCCAGTGTAATGACTCCCCTATAAAGATCTGTAAATACTGCATCCCCGGCCTGTTTGAGGGACACTCCTACTACTTCCGTGTTCGGGCTGTCAACTCCAAGGGCATCAGCAAGGCCTCCCGCATGTCTGACCCCATCGCTGCCCTCGACCCCACCGAGTTTGAACGACTCCATGGTAACTATGACCAATGAATGAATAAATTAATGTGTCAGATGATTAGAACAGACGTGCTCGGCAGTCATTTGAACCAGATGTTTGGAACGCAGGTTGACGAGATCACCTGTGTTTTAGTGAGAGTGATTTTGCAGCCCTAACCCTAACCCTAACCCTAACCCTACGTTAGTGGAGATAACGTGATGCCGGTGGCGATGCGTCAGTCTGTCCTCAGAGCAGAGTCTGGCCCGTGGGCGGTCACCGTTAGATTCATGCTGCTTCTCTGTTTTGACAGCTGTGAAATTGGGGGGAAAACTGGACGTGGTTTCTTATCATGACGACCTTGCAGGTAAGAACGTGCGTGTGTGTGCCATCCCTCCATCTCTCCATTCCTCCATTCCTCCATCTCTCCATCCCTCCATCTCTCCATCTCTCCATCCCTCCATTCCTCCATTCCTCCATCCCTCCATCTCTCCATTCCTCCATCTCTCCATCTCTCCATCCCTCCATCTCTCCATCCCTCCATTCCTCCATCCCTCCCTTCTCTCATCCGTCTGCCTGTGACTCTTATGCTAATGAGTAGACCTCAGACAGACCTGATTGGTGTATCCGTACTGGTGTATATACGGTGTGAGTGTGTATAGTGTGTGTGTGTGTGTTGTGTTTCCCTAGCTGAGGGCAAGGCGCCAGGACCCCCCTCCCAGGTGGGCGCCTGTGAGACTGACAGGACGTACGTGGTGCTCAGCTGGAAGCCCCCTGTCTACCACGCCAAAGCCCCCATGTGGTACTACATAGAGAAGGTTGGATCTATCTGCCTACCAAACACTGTGTGTGTGTGTGTGTGTGTGTGTATCGTGTGTGTATCGTGTGTGTGTGTGTGTGTGTGTGTGTGTGTGTGTGTGTGTGTGTGTGTGTGTGTATCGTGTGTGTATCGTGTGTGTGTGTGTGTGTGTGTGTGTGTGTGTATCGTGTGTGTATCGTGTGTGTATCGTGTGTGTGTGTGTGTGCGCGTGTGTGTATTAGATTAGATTAGATTAGATTCAACTTTATTGTCATTGTGCAGAGTACAAGTACAGAGACAACGAAATGCAGTTAGCGTCTAACCAGAAGTGCAAAAAAGCAGAACGTGCAGTGTGAACAATATATACAGGTAGTGCAGTAATGAGCAGTATAGTAGTGCAGTAATGAGTAGTATAGTAGTGCAGTAATGAGCAGTATAGTAGTGCAGTAATGAGCAGTATAGTAGTGCAGTAATGAGCAGTATAGTAGTGCAGTAATGAGTAGTATAGTAGTGCAGTAATGAGCAGTATAATAGTGCAGTATAGTATAAGTAGTGCAGTGTAAGCAGTATATGAATTAGCAGTAGCATTATAAGCAGAATAAATAGGATGCAGTATGAACAGTGTAAGCAGCATATGAGCTGTATGGGCAATGCAGTCTAGCAGTATATATGTATTAACAGTAACATTAGAGTAAATAGCTGAATAAATATGGAATGCCGTATGAACAGTATAAACAGGTATGTACAGATATGTGCAGTGTATTAACAGTAGCATTATAAGAAAAATATAAGGATATATGCATTATGAACAGTATAGACAGATTATGAACAGTATAGACAGATATGTACAGAAGAGCAGTGGTATGGAGTAAGAGCAGTTTGTACAAGTGAGGATACAGTATGTACAGTTATAGGAATACTGTAGGGTAGAGTAGTGCAATTGTCCGGGGGGGGGGGGGGGTGGTGCAGGGGTTGGTAGTTCAGTAGGGTGACAGCTGCAGGGAAGAAGCTTCCTCTGAACCTGCTGGTTCGGGTGTGGAGAGACCTGTAGCGCCTCCCGGAGGGGAGTGGGGTGAACAGTCTGTGGTTGGGGTGAGAACTGTCCTTGACGATGCTGGACAGCCTCAATGGAGGGGAGCGAGGAACCGGTGATGCGTTGGGCAGTTTTCACCACCCTCTGCAGTGCTTTCCGGTCAGAGGCAGAGCAGTTGCCATACCATACTGTGACACAGTTGGTGAGGATGCTCTCGATGGTGCAGCGGTAGAAGTTCACCAGGATCTGAGGAGACAGATGGACCTTCTTTAGTCTCCTCTGGAAGAAGAGACGCTGGTGAGCCTTCTTGATCAGGGTGGAGGTGTTGAGGGTCCAGGAGAGATCCTCAGAGATGTGGACACCCAGAAACTTGAAGCTGGTGACTCGCTCCACCTCAGTCCCGTTGATGAGGATGGGGGTGTGTGTGCCAGCTCTTGACTTCCTGAAGTCCACAATGAGCTCTTTGGTCTTCCTGGTGTTGAGAGCCAGGTTGTTGTCGTTGCACCACACTGTTAGGTGCTGGACCTCCTCCCTGTAGGCCGTCTCATCGTTGTTGCTGATGAGACCAATCACGTTGTGTCGTCTGCGAACTTAACAATGGTGTTTGAGCCATGTACAGGTGTGCAGTCATAGGTGTGTATCGTGTGTGTGTATCGTGTGTGTGTGTGTGTGTGTGTGTGTGTGTGTGTGTATCGTATGTGTAACGTGTATGTGTGTGTGTATCGTGTGTGTGTGTGTGTGTGTGTGTGTGTGTGTGTGCGTGTGTGTGTGTGTGTGTATCGTGTGTGTGTATCGTGTGTGTGTGTGTGTGTGTGTGTGTGTAACAGAGTGTGTTATCTCGTGCAGTCCCTGTCTGGCAGCGGGGTCTGGCAGCGTGTCAACACCCAGGTCCCAGTCCGTTCCCCGCGCTACGCCGTGTTTGACCTGGCCGAGGGGAAGGACTACCTCTTCAGAGTTCTGTCTGCTAACATGTACGGCACGAGCGAGGCCTCCGAGCCCACCGGACCCATCCACACCCAGGAGCTCAAAGGTAAAAGACTCTCTCTGACTCCTCTCTCTCTCTCTGACTCCTCTCTCTCTCTGACTCCTCTCTCTCTCTCTCACTCCTCTCTCTCTCTCTCACTCCTCTCTCTCTCTGACTCCTATTGAGGGCGGCCTTAGGAGGCTGATTCAGCCTAAACAGCTTTTCCCTGGAATATTTGAATGAAATGAAATCCGGTTTATTCCGCTCTGTCTGAATCAAGATAAACGAACGGTTTATTGATTGTTTACCTGTCGACAGGTGTGCCCTCCGCTCCGGGTCAGGTCATCGCTACCCGGGAGACCGACACCTCTGTCCTCATCCAATGGGCTCCTCCCAAGGAACCCAACAATCTGATTGGCTACTACATCGATGCGTGTGTGAAAGGATCTAAAGACTGGGCCTCAGCCAATCACAAACCTCACAGGAATACCAAGTATGTACCTCAGTACTACTATACTATACTATACTATAACGACTATACTACTATACTACTACTATACTACTACTATACTACTTATACTACTATACTACTACTATACTACTACTGCTACTACTACTGCTACTACTACTATACTACTACTATACTACTATTACACTACTACTATACTACTACTACACTACTACTATACCTACTATACTACTACTACTACTATACTACTACTATACTACTACTACAACGACTATACTACTATACTACTACTACAACGACTATACTACTACTATACTATACTACTACTACAATGACTATACTACTACTACAACTACTATACTACTACTACTATACTACTATACTACTACTATACTACTACTATACTACTACTACTATACTACTACTATATTACTACTACAACTACTACTACTATACTACTACTATATTACTACTATATTTCTACAACAACTACTACAACTATACTACTACTATACTACTACTACTATACTACTACTACTACTACTACTACTATACTACTACTACTACTACTACTATACTACTACTACTACTTCTACTATACTACTACTACTATACTACTACTATACTACTATACTACTACTACAACTACTATACTACTACTATACTACTACTACAACTACTGCTATACTACAACTACTACTATACTACTACTACTACTACTATACTACTACTACTACTACAACGACTATACTACTACTACTACTACTACTACTATACTACTACTACTACTACTACTATACTACTACTACATTACTACTACAACTACTACTACTATACTACTACTATATTACTACTACAGCTACTACTACTATACTACTACTATATTACTACTATATTACTACAACAACTACTACAACTATACTACTACTACTATACTACTACTACTATACTACTACTACTACTACTACTTCTACTATACTACTACTACTATACTACTATACTACTACTATACTACTACTACTACTACTTCTACTATACTACTACTACTATACTACTACTATACTACTATACTACTACTATACTACTACTACAACTACTACTATACTACTATACTACAACTACTATACTACAACTACTACTACAACTACTATACTACTACTATACTACTACTACTACTACTATACTACTACTACTACAACGACTATACTACTATACTACTACTATACTACTACTACTACTACTACTATACTACTACTATACTACTACTACTACAACTACTATACTACTACTACAACTACTATACTACTACTATACTACTACTATACTACTTTACTACTATACTACTACTACTTTACTACTATCCTACAACTATACTACTACTACTACTATACTACTATAGCTATACTACTACTATACTACTATACTACTATACTATTACTAATATATTATATATATATTACTAATATTACTGCTACTACTATACTACTATACTACTACTACTACTACTATCCTACTACTACTACTACTATCCTACTACTACTACTACTACTATACTACTATACTACTATACTACTACTATTATACTACAACTACTATACTACTATACTACTACTACTATACTACTATATTACTACTACAACTACTATACTACTATACTACTACTACTAAACTACTATATTACTACTATACTACTATACTACTACTA
>NW_028153091.1:12500-13930 GCF_951799395.1 Argentina silus
GGGGGGATGAGTGGAGCATGGCACTGACACCACAGGGGGGGGGGGTGGTGGGGGTGGGGGAGTGGAGCATGGCACTGACACCACGGGGGGGGGGGGGGGAGTGGAGCATGGCACTGACACCACGGGGGGGGGGGGGGGGGAGTGGAGCATGGCACTGACACCACGGGGGGGTGGGGGGATGAGTGGAGCATGGCACTGACACCACAGGGGGGTGGGGGTGGGGGAGTGGAGCATGGCACTGACACCACGGGGGGGGGGGGGGGGGGGTGGAGCATGGCACTGACACCACGGGGGGGGGGGGGGGGGTGGAGCATGGCACTGACACCACGGGGGGGGGGGGGGTGGAGCATGGCACTGACACCACAGGGGGGGGGGGGGGGGTGGAGCATGGCACTGACACCACGGGGGGGGGGGGGGGGGGTGGAGCATGGCACTGACACCACAGGGCCTCCGTCATCTGCTGCTCCAACAGAGTCGTCACAGTGGAGTGTTCCAAATAGAATGTTCTAGAATGTTCTAGTCTAAATAAGTGTTCTAAGTTGGACTTTAAGGTCACAGTGGTACATTCACCACCATAATGCTGCTGCTATTTCCTGCCATGTTGTTTGTGATACTGTGTTTGATTTAAGAGATATATGAATATGTCTTTGATATTGTTGCTAGGTTAATGTTGTTGATATTGTGTTGCTTGGAAACATCAACAAGTCATTGCTGCTCTATGTGACTATCACCTAGAACCTAGAACCTAGAACCTAGGATACGAGGATGGACACTGCACTCGAGAAAAGGGTTCTAAAATGGTTCTTCATTTGCCCCCGTAGGGGAACCCTTTGCAGAACCCTTCTGGGTTCCATTTAGAATCTTCTGTGTAAAGGGTTCTACATTGAACCCAAAAGGGTTCTTCAAAGGGTTCCCCTATGGGGACAATTAAAGAACCCTTTTAGAACCATGAACACTAGAACCTAGTATGCTACTATGGACACTAGAATGTAGTATGCTAGTATGCTAGTCTGGACACTATAGTGTTGTCCGTCCCTCCAGGCGTCCAGGAGATGTCGTGCGGGGTGGACCCAGAGACCGGTGACGTGGTCCTGGGCTTCCACAGCTGTCAGATGGGGGAGGGCTCCACCTTCGTCTGGAAGAAGTCCTACAAGGAAATCACTGACTTCTCTAAAGGCCTGGTGGTCAAGACGGAGGGCAGCCAGTGAGACACACACACACACACACACACACACACACACACACACACACACACACACACAGATAGACCTGGTAAAAAGACTTGTACTGATGTTTAAATCATGAGAGAGGAGGTCCCGTAAGACAGAACACCTTCTCCTCCTCAATGAGGAAGTCAGTTCAGCAGCACCACAAACAGAACACACACACACACACATACACACACACACACACACACACACACACACACA
>NW_028153090.1:0-7500 GCF_951799395.1 Argentina silus
CCACAATCGCTGTCATTCATTCGGACAGTTTACGGTTCTTTTCTACGGCTCATCATTCCGTGTTATGTTCATGTTTTCCTGTCCTCCTTCATGCCAAACGTCTTTGACGTTGTCCATTTCTATTTTATGAGCGTTAGCCTTTCTTTCCCTTTTTTTTTGCAGATGATTTCCTCCTCCTCCTCTTTTAAAATACTTTCATTTCGCTTGTCGCTTTTTTCCGCAGAACTCTGACATCTGTGTGCAGTCAACGCTTCTGAGCGTAGCTCCCCCTTGGCATCCGGTCAAATCAGAGTGGCTTTGTTTCAAGGCACCAACTCTTCAGTGCATTAAGTGAGTAATGAGAGAAGCCCCCCGATTAGAATCCCACTCCTTGGTTTCAGCTGCATCTGTGCTCAGCCGTCAAGCTCACAAGGAAACAATGGTACTTACATAACTCTGGTCCTCTCACACTGTGTCGGTGTGGCCATCAGGAGGGCTGGTTAAAGCAGTAGCAGTAGCGGTGAACCGGGTCGGTCAGTCAGTCACGCGCGCGCACATGGCCGTGCACGCACAAATGCACGCACGCACGCACGCAGGCAGACAGGCAGGCAGGCAGACAGGCAGGCCGACAGACAGGCAGACAGGCAGGCCGACAGACAGGCAGGCAGGGAGGCAGACAGACAGGCAGGCAGACAGGCCGACAGACAGGCAGGCAGGCAGGCAGACAGACAGGCAGGCAGGCAGGCAGGCAGGCAGGCCCACGGACAGGCAGGCCGACAGACAGGCAGGCAGGGAGGCAGACAGACAGGCAGGCAGGCAGGTAGACAGACAGGCAGGCAGGCAGGCAGACAGGCAGGCAGGTAGATAGGCAGGCAGGCAGGCAGACAGACAGGCAGGCAGGCAGGCAGGCAGACAGGCAGGCAGACAGACAGGAAGGCAGGCAGGCAAGCACGTACGGATGCACGCAGGCAGGCAGGCAGACATTCACACGCACGCACACACACACACATACACACACACACACACACACACACACACACACACACACACACACATACACACACAGTGCATCAACACTGGGTCATACAAAGAGGATTGTATCATGGGAGCAGGTTGGACATGTCATCACATGTTATGTTGAAGATATGCTTGAAAATGCACCCCAATCATCATAACATACTTATTGAATATACACTCTAAGAAAAAAAAAGGGTTCTTCAGCTGCCCCTGTGGGAGAACCCTTTGAAGAACCCTTTTAGGTTCCATGTTGAAGCTATACAGTGTTTCCTTTACATTGTTTACAAACAATGGAGTAAAACCTGCTTATATGTTGGGTTCTGATGGGCTAAGACAGTTGAACTACGCTCATGAGAATTTTTTTATAGTTCAAGTTGTATTCTTTAAGAATCAATGGCTATATACAGTATAATTCACCTAAAAGTCCAAACATGGATGTATCAATCCCAGATTTCCCCTTTAATACATGAACAAATATGAAATGCATGTATGAGCTGGATGAATAAAAATGTATAAAGGTGCATCTATAAAACAGAGATTCTCAGCTCAAAAATACATGTGTTTTTCATAAAATAATACTTCACAGGGTTTTTATGACAGGGGTGTTGCTCCGAGATCTCTTTGAGGCAGTATCTGTATTTCGTCCCTCAAGGCAACACACATACTGTACACATACACACACACACACACACACACACACACACACACACTCCTGCAGGCCAGAGAAGCAGCATGACAGAGCAACAGCAGGGAAGGGGAGGAATGTACTCTCCTCATGCCAAACTACATGGGGAGTATTCCTTCTCTGGGATTTGTGTGTTTTGTGTCTGTGTGTGTGTTTTGTGCGTGCGTGCGTGCGTGTGTGCGTGCGTGCGTGTGTGCGTGTATGTGTTCTTGTTGTGTGGGGAGAAAGAAGCATGTTTGACAAAAGTAATTAATGAATTCAACAGAAACGGAACTACAGTAAATGAACACTTAGCGAAATTGGAACATTTGGGCCTGTGGTTTGTTTGATACTAGTACTGCAGTTTGTCACTTTAAATGCCTTCTTTTGTATGCCATTGGGAAATATACTTTAAAAACAAAACAAAGCATGCCATACTTGCTTCTTGTGTTCTTTTCTCTGGTACTTAATGCTTAATGATCCACTGTCTGTATACCTCTTGACTGGAGCTGATGATTTTCATGTCAACTCTATTCAACAGGCCCATTAAGATGAACTCATTGTGGGTTTTGTCCCTGACAGCACTGAGACCACTCTCCACAAACATGTGGTCTATGTTGGAATGGACTCACTGGGGTTGGAAACATATTATAAATATTATGAATATTGTCTTGAAATGAGCCATGTTGACACTGGTCCGACCAGGATGGCCCATAGAACAAAACAAATCTCTAAATATAGATTAGAGGTAGATTATACATGTTTACCTCGTACATTGTATGACATCATATGTATGGTTATGTATGTTGTGCATTGTGTTCAACATGGACAGCAACCACAGAGTCCAGTAGGTGTGTGTTTTACATTAAGGAAATAAGAGAATGAAAGTCTGCTTGACCTTGGCGTGTACTAACCTTTATAGAGGTGAAGAGAGAGAGAGAGAGAGAGAGAGAGAGAGAGAGAGAGAGAGAGAGACTGAACTCACAGCCGTTTCTCATTCTGTTACCTCTCTTTTTTTCATCCGTTCTTTTACCCCGTTTGTTTTTTTTTCCCTTCCTTTCTTCACTCACGACTGAACCTCTTGGTTTTACACTCCCCCTTCAGAGAGTGAAGATCAGAGGGCTCGGTCACCTGGGAGCTGATTTATGCTCCCAAATAACCTGAAATAACCAATAGAAAAAAAAATAAAACGATTCTATTCTGTTGTATTATTCAGATAACATGAACACTGAGAACATCTAAGGCTTGCCTACTTATGATCCTATGACTTTAAGAGGAGATATGACCTGGCATACACTTTGGTTTCTCAGACAACATCACACTGAATGTATCTCATGCCAAACAAGCAACATTTCTTCACTATCTGTTTATCTGTTTACAAGGTGACTTTCGTGTGTCTATGTGTGTGTGTGTGTGTGTGTGTGTGTGTGTGTGTGTGTGTGTGTGTGTGTGTGTGTGTGTGTGTGTGTGTTTGCACGTGCACACGCGCGCGTGTGTGTGTGTGTGCGCGCGTGTGTGTGTGTGTTTGTGCTCTCTCTGTGTGTTGAAGAAAGAGAGAGGGAGGGACAGAGAGAGAGAGAAAGAGAGAGGGAGAAGAGAGAGAGAAGAGAAAGAGAGAGAGAGAGAAGAGAAAGAGAGAGAGAAGAGAGAGAAGAGAGAGAGAGAGAGAGAGAGAGAGAGGTCTCTCAGAGGGAATGTAATTCCTCCTAGCCTGCTGTTCCCAGTCTCTATCGCGTAGACAGCTGGGCGCCCGCTACAGTTAAGATCAGAGGCCTTGATAACCTGGGCCCTGATTTATGGTCCGCGTGGCCTTTTGCAATCACCTAATGAGGCCAGCCCCAGTGTTTACATGTTTATTAAATACCCAGAACCAGCTGGATCCCTCTCCGCAGACAGGCATCTATCATAATATTTCTGTTTCCGTCACGAGCCACCTCTAAAACCCCCCCATGCATGCTGCACTGTTTGGCTCAATCAGATGTGTTTAAATCCAGCTAATGGTGCGCGCTGTTAGGCTAGCTAGCCTATTAGCTGTGTGGACTATTAGGCTAGCTAGCCTATTAGCTGTGTGGACTATTAGGCTAGCTAGCCTATTAGCTGTGTTGGCTGTTAGGCTAGCTAGCCTATTAGCTGTGTCGGCTGTTAGGCTAGCTAGCCTATTAGCTGTGTTGGCTGTTAAGCTAGCTAGCCCATTAGCTGTGTGGAGTGGAGTGAGAGGGACTGTTTGATTTGGAAAACACCTTACCAGGCACCAAGCTGGAATGACTGATGGGGTGGCTAGTGTGGTGCTGAAAGCATTAAAGACCTGTTTACTTCTTTAACACAAGGTGTTCAGTGGTAGCTATGGTAGTCAATGCTACTGTTAGCACAACAGAGAGTTCAGCTTATTGTAATGCTTCAAATCCCTTCAAGGCAAAGAAGAATGAGATGTCATTAATAAAAAATGACCTCAACAGTATTGGCAAGAAGTTAGAGTGTAATCTATTTACAACTTTTTGTTCCAAGTAACCTTCAAGTGTTATAGCTACCCCTGTGAGTCCTTGCCAGAGGTAAGCTGAGGAGAATGGGTCTAGAAACAGCAATAACGCACGTGATACTCAATGTGGTTTTATTGTCTTCCTGCGATTGAGTCACTGAAAACACATTGCCTTGACTGCCTTTCAAAGAGCCAGTCAGAAAACAAGCAGAAATAACACCCTATATTCCTGTATTGCTGTATTTTCATATCCCCAAAAATTGAATTGAAAAAAATAGAGGGGAAAAAATGAAAAAAAATAGATAATATTTGCTTCTTCCTCCTCGACCCTGCCTTGCCTTGCCCTGCCTCGTGTACATATTTTACGATCTCCCTGTTGTCTGCCCCCCCCCCTCACCCCCCCATCGTTCTCATTACAGGAGGTCATGCAAAGTGTTCTCAGCCAGAGGAGCCTGGAACTCACATGGTTCTGTGCTTATAGCCAGAACTCTTGGCTTCAGTTACCGGGACTTAAATATTTAACAGCTCTCCGTCGACCAACATAAACAAGCTACTTGCAGCAGGCTCTCTCTCTCTCTCTCTCTCTCTCTCTCTCTCTCTCTCTCTCTCTCTCTCTCTCTCTCTCTCTCTCTCTCTCTCTCTCTCCTCTTTTGTGTGTGTGTGTGTGTGTGTGTGTGTGTGTGCGTAAAGACACTTTCAGGGAGCGCAGTGCTCTGTGGAAATTAGATCTTGTAATCCCTGCTACTCGGTACTCTCTTAAAAGTGCGAGGAGGGACAAGTGGGGGTAATGCTTTTTACTGCAGTGGCGACAGGGGGGCTTTAGCAGTGCTCGTACTGTATCAACCCGCCCCACCCCCCCCACCCCCCCCCCCCCCTCTCTCTCTCTCTCTCTCTCTCTCTCTCTCTCTCTCTCCCTCTCTCTCTCTCTCTCTCTCTCCCTCTCTCTCTACATTGTTTGTTACCCGTGTTGACGAGAGGGAGAGAGAGGGAGACAAACCTTCTATCACCCCCTCCATCAACCCCCCACCCCCACCCTCCTCCGCGGGCCCTTCCCATCGCAGGCTCTGGAATACCTCAGCACCTGGGAAAGATTCCTTGCTGTACTCCCAGAAAAAAAAAGCTTTAATGCACACCAGGCCTCCCTTTTCTCCGTTTGGCCTTGTAAAACCTTTGCACACCAATTCCTCCCTCCATCAGAGCTGTATGTAATTGTCCGTTCTCTTTAAGGGAACACAGAGCAGCAGTCGAGTGGTCATGAGGACTTCCAGAGCACCTCTTCCACCCAGGCAGGCTGAGACCCAGACAGGCTGAGACCCAGGCAGGCTGAGGAGGCTGAGGGCCAGGCAGGCTGAGACCCAGACAGGCTGAGACCCAGGCAGGCTGAGACCCTGGCAGGCTGAGGAGGCTGAGACCCAGGCAGGCTGAGACCCAGGCAGGCTGAGGAGGCTGAGGGCCAGGCAGGCTGAGACCCAGGCAGGCTGAGGAGGCTGAGACCCAGGCAGGCTGAGACCCAGGCAGGCTGAGGCTGAGATCCAGGCAGGCTGAGCCAGGCACGTTGAAACCCAGGCAGGCTGACCCAGGCAGGCTGAGACCCAGGCAGGCTGACCCAGGCAGGCTGAGACCCAGGCAGGCTGACCCTGGCAAGCTGAGGAGGCTGAGACCCAGGCAGGCTGAGACCCAGGCAGGCAGGCAGGCAGGCAGGCAGACACACACACACACACACACACACACACACACACACACACACACACACACACACACACACACACACACACACACACACCACACACACACACGTCTGGGGTGGTTGTAAGTCTCCACATGGGTGAACATTGAGTCGCATCAAAGCTCAAGGGGATATTCTACTCTTGGTATACAGTATAAAGATACTTAGGATTTGCTTCACATGAGGGTTATTACAGTTATCACACATGTATATCACAGTTATAACACATGTATTATGTATGTCTGTCACATTCCTGTGATAACCTGGGTGATGTCAAAACCATTCATTGTCAGTTACGTTACAACTATAATTTAATCTCATATTCTTATCATATCTCATATCAATAACTCTCTTCGAAATATTTGTTCAATCAGTCTGCAACTGGATGAAAAGTTGAGATCCAAATAATAACTCTAACTGTACTCCTGCTGTAAGGCTTGGCTGCACACCAGGGCTTAGTTGGTACTATTCAGAGTGTTTCTCTGTGCTTCTCAAAACATGCTGTGTTTGGGCTAACCTTTCTCCCTGTTAGGGATCAACACCTTCAATAACGGGCAAATGTATGTCTCATCCAATCAGTGGTGGCGATGAATAAACCCAGACCTTGGGTGGATTGAAACCAGAAACACACTATGGAAATAGATCTAACAATAATGGTTCTGCACAACACGACCCCCACCCTCTATTCATACACACACACACACATACACACACACACACACACACACACACACACACACACACACACACACTAGCACGCTCTAGCACAGGCACACACACACACACACACGTACTGTACACATACACACATGCATGCATGTGCGCACACACACTTTAAACACACACCCACTCACACACACACACACACACACACACACACACACATACATACACGTACACCCACACACACATAATACACACATCCACTCTTCAAATGAACACACACACAGCATTTGCAGGATTAACGCAGCCTCTGTTTCACAGTTGGACCTTGGGACAACACCAGCGCCAGCACCAGACCCCTCCTCAGCCGTGTGGAAAGGCAGCTGCCGCTCCCAAGTCTCTGCTCCAGCAAATCACTCACTTTCACACACACACACACACACACACACACACACAGTGTTCACACACACACACACACACACACACATAGTGTACATACACATACACACACATAGTGTACACACACACACACACACACACACACACACACACACACACACACACACAGGCGCCCCTCCCTCGCAACAAGTCTCTCTCTGCCCCAGCAAATCACTCATTTTCATACAATTACCTCCCTCTCCCTTCCTGCGCATGGCTGGGTGCGAGTGTCGCCCGTCTGCCTGCCATTGTGTGCTAATTTTAGGCCCATTATTTGAAGTAACAAATGTGCGCGGGGCAGAGTCACTTTCACATTAATACTTTGCGCCCCGAAGGGAAGTCTTCCCCTCTCAGCGGATCAAAGGTCTCTCCTATTGTATTGCGACTTCCTGTTCCCTTTATAGCCGCAGGTTTGTTGTTTTTTCTCGCCCCTCATCGCCGCTCTCGCCGGTTAGTTCACGCCCCCCCCCCCCACCTCGCCCCCCCCCGGGTCGCCGCTGCACCCCTCAGACAGGGACGTCGTGACAGACCACCGTG
>NW_028153090.1:15000-25000 GCF_951799395.1 Argentina silus
GTGTTGATAATGGTACTGATAGTGGGATAAATAGTGGGATAGATAGTGGTATAGATAGTGGTACTGATAGCAGTACTGATAGTAGAGATAGTGGTATAGATAGTGGTATAGATAGTAGTACTGCAGTAGGCATTGTAGTAGGGGATAGATACTATTACAAGATGATAGCTATAACCATATCCTCATATTGCTCAGAAAACAGAACAAATAGCGTACTATATTACGACTATATATATTACGACTATATATATTACGTATAGTATACGTATTTATTCCAGTCAGATAACGACAAATCTGAGATTGTTTGTCATCATTCACAAGTCAGAAATGTTGGCTCTAGCCACATATTTGACAGTAAAAGATTGCTTTAGGCGCTGACCTGCAGCGGTGCAGTGAGATGGAGGTGTTTATGTCCAGATCGATACGCCAACTCTCTCTGCCAACGAGCCGGCCTGCTACGCATCGGGTTTCAGTCAGCTGTTTTGTTTCCCAAATGATGTGGTTTTTAGTTTGCCATGTTTGTCCCCGATCGATGGAGCTGGCTATAAACTGTTCCACCGGTTCATTCCAATTCACCCCTGCATGTAACAGAGTAGGCCGACTGAAGATAACGCTACAGAGCAGATAGAAGCTGTCATTTAGTTAACACCTGTACCTGTACACCTGGACCTGTACACCTGTACCTGTACACCTGTACCTGTACACCTGTACCTGTACACCTGGACCGCACGCAGACATTCACAGGCCCCAAACCTTAACCTTAGTGGTTCACATTGAAACTGATCTCTCAAATTCTCCAACCATTTCAAATGTGTAACGAATTACAATTAATATATGAAGCTATATGAAATGTGCCGTGATTAAGGTAATCAGAGAGGGGGAGAGAGGAGGCGGGGTGGGGGAGAGAGGAGGAGGTGTGGGGGAGAGAGGAGGAGGTGTGGGGGAGAGAGGAGGCGGGGAGGAGGAGAGAGGAGGCAGAGTGGGGGAGAGAGGAGGCGGTGTGGGGGAGAGAGGAGGCGGTGTGGGGGAGAGAGGAGGCAGAGTGGGGGAGAGAGGAGGAGGTGTGGAGGAGAGAGGAGGCCCCTCACTCCTCCACACCCCCCCCACCCCACCCCCTCCCACCCCTCTCTGGGCTCAGATGGGCCAGCTCTGCGCATGACATCATCATTAGAGAGGCCAACCATTCTCTCCCAAAAGGCCAAGGAGGAGCCCCCCCAGCCAATAGGGGGGTGGAGAGGGGCTCTTGAATAGAAAGCCCTGTACGCACAAGTACATGTACAAAATGTGAACACACACACACACACACACACACACACACACACACACACACACACACACACACACAACGAGAGTGGGGGGAAATCTAATTGAAGGGATGCTTTGTGAGCACACAATGACGTTCTGTAACGTTCTAGAAGGAGGAGTAGCAGTGTGTATTGGGCTGAATCGTCGCCCTGTTGCCTGGAAGAACCGCTAAACCGCTGAGCCACAGTTCCTTCGGTCTCAGCTGCCTTGGTAACAGATCTGCATGGCATCCGCATCTGCCGCAGAAGCCAAGTCCCTGGGCTCTGTTGCATGACAGCAGGGGCCATAGTCTTTACGGCTGTCTATCATACACACACACACACACACACACACACACACACACACACACACACACACACACACACACACACACACGGGTTATTTGTGCATACTGTATGTGTGAGTCAGTGGGAGGCCGGTGGAGGTAGAAATCGGAGGACAGGGCTCATTGTGATCCACGGAACGGAACGAGGAACGGTGTGAGACACAACGATTGTGATGCATGTCATGCCCGTTGTTGTGTGTTTGACACCGTTCCTCATCCTCAATGGTTAGCCCCCAAACCCCTGCAAGATCACTCCGCTCGTCCACCTCGGCTGCCCGCCTGGCACCGCCGCCTCTACGTGGATGCAGTGGCCGCGCTACTCGGTCACGGCTTTTCACTGTCCTGGCGCCCCGCTGGTGGAATGAGCTTCCCACTACTGTCAGGACAGAGTCACTTCCGATCTTCCGCCGTAGATTGAAAACCCATCTCTTCAAGCTACATCTTAACAGTCCCTCCTAAAGACCGCTTCACCCTCACTACCCCCCCTATACTAACCCTAAACCCAACCCCGAGACCTCTTCTCCCCTGCTACCCCCCTGTACAAGTTCTCTCCTGCTAATAAAATATATTTAAAAAATAAATAAAAATAAAAATATATTTAAAAAAAATAATAATTACCCTACTGGCATTACGACTGCCAATGGCCCCTGGTGTGAGCATTGATTACTTTGTCTTATAATGACTGTTGGATAGATGATTCACTTACTACAACAAATGTATTTGTTGTAAGTCGCTTTGGATAAAGGCGTCTGCTAAATGCCATAAATGTAAAAATGTAAATGTAAATGTAAATGTAAATGTCATTCCGTTTCATGTGTTACAATGAGCGCCGTCCTCCGATTTCTACCTTCACCAGCCTCCCCTGGTGTGCATACGGTAGGTTGTCCGATTGTCCGTGGCAGGTTTACGGTCCAGCGTTTCACCGCGGTAACCACTTCACAGTGGAGCCTCTCCGCGATGCCCGGGGAGCTCTCTCATCACCGTGACCTCAGAGGGGACTTGTAATGTCCACGGAGAGGGAACAGTTTTCGACGGTGTATTTTCTACTGCGTCAGTTAAAGTGGCGTTTGAATGTAAACAGAAAGCTGCATGTAGTGACCTATGATCTATGATTTACTTGGCTTTTATATGATGGAATATGATATAATACGGCATGTTTGATAGGATTTGCTACAATGCTAATGTGGCGCGTGGGGGGTAAGTGTTCTGTGGGCTGCTGTACAGATATATGATATGGATGATGAAGTGCATCCAGCATCAAGATGCAAAAAGCCTCGCATCTCCTCGAGCCTGTCTTTGTGTAGCAGAGTAACACAGTCTGGCCTTACTGGACTTGTTGAAGGTTATTCTCTCATACACGCACGCACACACACACACACACACACACACACACACACACACACACACACACACACACACTCACACACACACACACACACACACACACACACACACACACACACACACACACACACACACACTCACACACTCACACACTTAAGGTTTAGTGGTGGCCAGGCATTTGTTATAAATTTCCCTTTAACTTCAGTTTGTCTTTGATCTGTGAAGCTGCTGAAGGGAGGGGGGGAGAGAGATGAGGCGGGGGGGGGGGAGGTAGGGGGGGGTAGAGGGGGCGGGGTGGGGGAGAGAGGAGGCGGGGGGGGAGAGGGGGCGGGGTGGGGGAGAGAGGAGGCAGAGTGGGGGAGAGAGGAGGCGGTGTGGGGGAGAGACGAGGCAGGGTGGGGGAGAGAGGCGGCAGAGTGGGGGAGAGAGGAGGAGGTGTGGGGGAGAGGAAGCGGTGTGGGGGAGAGAGGAGACAGGGTGGGGGAGAGAGGAAGCAGGGTGGGGGAGAGAGGAGGTGGGGTGGGGGATTGATGATTCTGTAAAGGATGACAGGGATAATATAGGATATGGGTTATAAAAGCTTGTTTCTTTGTTGGGAAGGCGGAGGGGGGGGGGGGGGAGGTGTATTGTAAGTGCAGAGTGATGAGGAGGGTGTTCAATCACCACACACACACACACATACACACACACACACACATAAACACACACACACACACATTTGATAGAGACCTTATTGGGGGGGGGGGGGCATTGTGGATCTGCTGAGTGGCAGCAGAGCTGTGTTGTGTCCCTACCCTCAGAAGGCGGGGGGGGGGGAGGCAGACAGAGAGAACCCACCTCACAATACCGCCCCAACAACACAAAGCTTCAGTCGCCCTCAGCACAAATTGATTGCATTTTACACTGATGGTAAGGAGAAGGCGCAAGGCTGGGGAGAATGCAATAAAGGCTGCCACGGATGACAAAAGAGAGAGGGATGACATTGAAGGAGAGATGAAACATTTCACTTTCTTTTTTTCTTCTTTTTTTTTTCTTTTCTTTCTTTTTTAGGTGAGGGGTGTTTTTTTTCTCTCTCTCTGTCTCTTCCCTGCTACATGGTCCATCTCTTTAAGTGTGCCTAAGAGTTTCCATCACCCTGTCACATTCTATCTCTTTCTTGTCCTCCTTACAATCCATCCACTTTGGCAGCTAACCTGAACTGTGAGGTGTAGCCCTCCTCTGGCATATGGGTGGGGGGTGGGGGGTGGGGGGTGGGGGGGAGGCTGGGGGGTGTGTGGGGGGGGGTGGCTGGGGGGTCATGATGGAGGGGGGAGTGTTGAATACCTCCTCATGACGGGCTTTATTACGGCAAGTCATGCAAAAGAGATGGAGAGAGAGAGAGAGAGAGAGTGAGACTGACAGGCGGAGAGAGGGGAGGGGGAGACAGAGAGAGAGACTGAGAGACAGAGAGAGAGAGAGAGAGAGAGAAAGAAAGAGAGGCAGTGAAAAGGAGAGAGAGAGAGAGAGAGAGAGAGAGAGAGAGAGAGAGTCAGTAGGAGTGCATTCAAAGTGTCACAATGTAGAGGGGCGACCGTGCTTGAATACCATTCCCATATGGAACGCACTCCCATGGACTGTACAAACCATGACCACATCCCACCACGGCTGCTGGAGAGAGAGAGCTGTCCACTCCACTGCTGCACTGCTCTGTCCACACACCCCAGGACAGACCTCTCCCTCCCGTGCCAAGGTTCTCTACATCAGAGGGCACGGGGGCAGGGGTGATGGGGCTTTGGGGGGCTTTGGGGGGGGTGAGGTTGCCCCCCGCAAAGCCAATCCAGTACAGTCTTCATCAATCACCTCACTTGCAGGATGACAACAATCCCAAAGAGAGGATTGATTGGCAGCGCCCAAACAAACTAGGAGATGGAGAAAAAAAAACTCCATGCTGTACTTATGCATATGTTTTAATGAAACAAGCAGCTATTTGTATTATTGGTGCCAGCTGCCGGGGCTGGAGGACCCAGGACTGAGAGAGGGGGTATAAATCACAAGTCAAATGCCAATACGCCCTCGGCCCCAGATCTTTCAACTTGATGAAACGGAGGAATAATCCGATTTAGGAGAGAGGTTTTTTCGGAGTCGAAGTCCTTGGCTGATGATATGTCTGTAGACAGAAGGACTCTGGTGGCGCGCAGAGGCTTGATGAGGTTTTCTCCGAGGGGGTGTATTGTGACTTGTCACTAAACATAATCCCTGAGACTTCCAAAATAACAGCAGAGGGGGGGGGGGGGGGGGGGGGAACAGTGAGTTGGCGTTCAGTGACTCCCGGGACAACCTGAGACGTAGCGTGCAGATACTGTGGCGATGGAGACGGAAAGTCGAGTTGGGATTTTGAATTTGCACTTCAATTTTGTCATGTTTCATGCTTTGGGTGGGTGCGTGCGTGCGTGCGTGTGTGTGTGCGTGTGCGTGCGTGTTAGTGCATGTGTGTGCATGTGTGTGCAGGTTAGTGCCTGCGTGTGTGCGTGTGTGCGTGTGTGCATGTGTGCATGTGCGTGTGCGTGCACGAGTGTGTGTGTGTGTGTGTGTGTGTGTTCCCTCCCATGCCCCTCCCAGGTTATCAGGTATGGTACAGTCAGTATAAGGACATAAACAACAAGATAGCTACTCCTCCGTCAACCAGAACACAGGACACCCTACCTGTCAGAACATCAGAACCCCCCTCCCCTTACGCCCCCCCCAATGGGCTCCTCACCATGGAACATTCTTTTGAAGGAGCGAGATCCATCTGTCATATATTTACTGTCACGTGTTGACAGAACCTGTTCCCACCTCAGGAGAGTGTGATACAGGTAATAACTACCGGATTAGGGGAGGGTTTTATCCCTTTCAACAGAGGGAAATGGGTTAAAGTGGAAGTATTACTAGCATATGGCGTGTTGATAAATAACACTGCATAGTACAGAGTCGCCCGCTGCCCATTGGACTGTTATTGTCTGGGTTAACAGGTTTTTTCTGTGGTTTGCTCCCTTACGTAAGAACTACAAGACTGTGTCTGTGTTAGGGGAATCCTAATGAGTACAGGATGGGTTTTATTCTGTGCGCACTGGTATGCAGAAGCTTTGAGTGGAAACTACATTTCACAGATTATATTTCACAATCCTTCATTAGTACAATGTTGTGTTGTCTTCACGAAGAATCTCCCTGATCCCAGCTCTGATTGGTGTAGGGCTCTGTGCCGTACCGTCCTGTGAGAGAGCGGTACACAACGTGACGATGTCTCATAAATTTTTTTTTTTAAAAACACACGTCACCTTGAGAACACATCTGTGTCGCCATTATTGATCACGACTGCTTAGCCTGATGAAGGAGAGAGGAGAAAGAGAAGAAGAGAGAGAGGGAGAGAGAGAGGGAGAAAGATGAGAGAGAAATTGGGGGAGGGGGGGGCAGGGGAGAGACAGAGCATGTCCACTATTGTAATTTGAGAAACACAGTTTTGTGTGTGTATCAATGATAACGTCTAGGGAGGGATTATTTGAAATACGGTTCATATCTTCTACTTGAAAAGTTACTGCAACCGCTGAACACTTTGATGTTAGGGCGGGCGTTCTGGTTTTCCTTTGTGTGTGTGTGTGTGTGTGTGTGTGTGTGTGTGTGTGTGTATGTGTGTCTGTGTGTCTGTGCGTGGGTGTGTGTGAGCAGGAAACACTGGCGTAATGCAGCAAAGCAAGGCAGCAGAGAATGTCTCGGTGTGTGAACTTGTTGCTGTGGAGCTGTGAGAAGCAGACACTGAACTGTACTGAAACAACTATGAGGCCCGAGATATCTGCACCTATTCAGAACCCAACCTTTATAACTGGTTTATAAACCCATAGGGAAATAGAGCATTCAGAAATACACTTCAGGTAGGGGTATGAAGGATTGAGATTCATATTTTTTTTAAATAGAAAAATGTAGCATATAGAATATCTGAGAAATCCTCTCTCTCTCTCTCTCTCTCTCTCTCTCTCTCTCTCTCTCTCTCTCTCTCTTTCTCTCTCTCTCTCTGGTTTTTAAAAAAATGAATCAATATCATATACATTTTTGCCATTGTCAGCTCAAACATTTTGTCAGAAAATAGTGGCTTTCGCGTGGGACTATACACGACGTCGCATTGGATCTTATTTGTAATGCCTACAGGCTAAAGTAGTTTTTCGGCTTTTGCAAAATAGCAACTTCGTGTTCGTATTAAGGTGAATCACAAAGGCAATAAACAGTGAATTAAGACGGCAATTTGTGGATCTCAACAAGAACGGAAATGTAGTCTATTTTGAGTAAATTCAATCAAATCAGTTGGCGAAGAATAAATTATATCGCTATTCTAGAACGTTAATTATGCATTATTTTGCCATGAATTAATGTTTCTCGTTAAGATTAGATTTCTACTCAAGGATTTACATTGCATGATGATCTCAATACATGGTCTATCGTAAGCAGCATACAACATTATTTCTACAACTTGTATTTTATTTTAGAAAAAATACGTGTATATGATAACAATATTAATAATAACATTAATAATTATAATACATATATATATATAAACATATATACATATACATATATGCATTATAATTATTAATGTTATTATTAATATTGTTATTGTTATTATTATTATTATCGTTATTATCATTATCATTACTTCTCTGTATACTTTTTCATGACGGTATTGTCATAAATATGTATGAATAAAAATATAATAATACGGTGCTTTAGCGCCATGCAGTGGTAGGAAATATTTTAAATAGGCCTAAAATAGTTAGTTAAAATAGAAACTCAGGTTGTCCATGTACATACGAAATAACTATTTGATTTATTGTGCTCGTGTTCAACCCGTGTCAGAGTCTTTTCGCGTCAAACGTAGGTGTCTCTTATTAAATAAAATGTAAATCTAAATATGTATGAGGTTTTCAAGCTATATTTATCTGGATAAGTCGTTTTAAAATGACATGATTGTGTTGTATGACATATTTTGTTTTGATGATTTAATAGCCTCATATTGTTGGTTGAATTATGCCTGTCTTCTGTAGACTACAGCCTGCCTTTTAGTTCGTTCAAGAAGAATGGCTACTGAATGTAATATCGGATTCTAAGGGAGTACGTTTATATAGTGCACCTAAGTAAATGTGTTTCATAAAAATAAAATAAACAGACTTTGATTTATGCTGAAAGTCTGCTTTGATGCTCAAAATGAAAAGCCAAAAATCCATCTGTGAAAAATGGGGTCGATCAAGTAAAATTGTTACAATAACTTCCCCTCTCCCCGCCGCTTGTAAAGACAACTAAGAAACCCCTGCCTTTTCTAGAATGACCCCGGCAATTTTCCCTCACCCGCACCCGCTCCACGAGTCATTTACCGGGGAAAGGAGGAAACGTTAAGGGGCACCATTTGAGAAGATGGTTTTTCTCTCAAATAGTTTCAACAAGTTCACTTGCTTTGCTCTTGGAGATCGTTTGAAAACCTGTCTTCTTCAATTAGCGACTGCGGATGTCTCCGGTGCAACTGGGGGTTTAACGAGTCTTGATTCTGACACGAGCGCCCCAGAACGGCGCGGTTATAAATTGATTGGGCTGTTCCCACCACAAAACACATATTCTGATCTACCGGTAATATCATTAGATCATTTAGATTAAGGAGATCATATGTTGCTGTAAAAGCGTGTGTCCTCAATAACATTTCATATCCATATTTGCATATATATATTGATGTGTATTGGCTTATTTTGCATATAGCTCTCACAATTCAATTCATGAGGAACTTTTTCCTCATGTCAGATTTGCATGTCCTTTAGTAATATAAACAGTGATTATTTTTTATAATGCCAGCCATCATTTCACAGAAAGTCTTCGCGTTTACTCAGTAAACAGAGGCAATTAATTAGCACATAGAATAGTCTAATCTAATTTCGTTTACGGTAGGCGACAGCTTGAATTAATTTTCAATAATTATCCAACAGTAATTTGTGTTATTTCCCGTTTCAGTTGGTTGTTGTTTTTAGTCGTTTGTTTTAGGTCTAATAGGCATCATGCATTAAACAACAGTTGAGGTATTCTTAAACGTGCTTTTAGGATAATAAAACATTAACATATCTTGTATCAACGAGTTCATTTTTAATGTGTAAACTCTGTGCATAGAATAAATGCTGTAAAAAGAAACAATGTTGGCTAGTTTTTTAGGCAAATGTAAATCAAGAATGAATTAAAAAGATTTGACTAATGTTTTGTCAAGTAAATGGGTCTATTTCAGGCTCACAGTAATTGCATGTACAGTAGACATAACATAAAGTAATCCCATTAAAAAAGAAAAGGAGAGTTATGGTCATTCATTTAACACTAAACACAAAACAACTAACATTTTGTACATTCATATTTTCTGCCATTAATTTGTGTTACAGTAAAATCACAAATCACATATTGTATTTAGTATTATAATGTCTCCAGCAACATTTCCTCACAGACAGCGAGTAACAGTAAGCCTTTTTCTCGTGGGTTATGGACAACATACCCACACATTCAAATGATCGGACACATTTCTGTCATTTCATGCAGCTGTGAGAGAGTCATTTTCACCAAAATGTATGAAATGTGTTCTGCTGGAGACAGTATGATACTAAATACAATATGTGATTTCTGAATTTACCACACGTGAATTTACCACAAGTCTTTTTTTTTTTTTTATCAATATGGTAAAATGTACTCTGTTGTTGGTGAGTACATCACTGCAATGAATCAACAAGTCAGCCACTAACAACATAATTAGTCTCTCTTCCTTCTCCCTCCTTGTTCTTCTATAGATCTCCTTTCATTTAGGGTTTTGAACATGAACACTGATCAATTAAATCTGTTTTCCCACCATTACAATTAGACACGCAATGGAACGGAGGGACAGATGATTCTACAATGCCGCCTGCAGAGGGAAGGAGAGGGAAGGAGAGGGAAGGAGAGGAAAGGAGAGGGAAGGAGAGGGAAAGCGGAGACTCTCATATGCAACTGTTTAAAAGAAGA